>NC_087209.1:81737466-81754966 GCF_015104395.2 Macrobrachium nipponense
TGTACAATGTATAAAGGATATCGGAAAAGATGATTATCCAAGAGCGTCTTAACTTTCTTAATTGAGTTATTCCTTTTTCATTTGTCGACCATGAATCAAAAACGGAATCAGAATCACGTTTCTGACCGTGATTTACGGATTTCACACGTTCATTGTTTTTGTTTTTGCGGCACAATATAAAAACATTGAATTTGATAACTGTGTACTGTATGCAAAGATACTCCAAGATTTTCAACTTACAGTTTGCCTCTAAAAAAAATGTAAAATTAACCTTGGTTGTAAATTCAATTATATAACTGTAAAATCATTCAGAGGTTATCAATTGAAATTCACCCTGTTTGTTCACTTAGGAATTTTCGAATCTCCAAAACTCGCAATGATCAACAACACATTATGGAACAAATATAATTCTATCCATTTCAGTAGGTTCATATCGCCATATAAGACGTTTCTTTAATTAGCTCCCGCTAAAACCTTCAGAGAGTAACATAAACCACATCGATGTGCATCTTATTCCAATACACATTCAAAAGTTTCCTTTTTTCTCTAAACTGAGGAAGAAAGGTGACAGAAGGAATATCGGGAAAAGATAATGGAATGAGTAATATACCGTTGAAAAAACTGAGCAATAGATAATAAACGAAGACAAGATATTGCTAATAATAAACAAACAGAGGCTAACCCAGAAAATATAAGCAACAAAGGGTAGCCCACGAAACAACCAAAGATACCGAGGGAAGGGGTCAGACACAAAGCACCTGGAACATTTCGTCTAAGAATTTCGCAGGCATTTTTACAAGAAACTCCCAATATTTTTTTCGTGGCGCAAAACTGAAGTCACGACCAAGGGTCATGGTCACGACTGTTGTCTGAAATATCGTCTCCTGAACTGTAATTCTAAGCAATGTTATCAGAAAGCCGTAACAAGCCTGCAACTGTGACCCGCCAACACGTCGATATGCTACAACACATTGTGAGAATGGATAACATCCTTCTCACTTTGAGATGAGCATCGAAGCCCCTGCCTGAACCCATGCGATGACTCGCAGGTCCCGTCCCTCCCAGGGAAGACGGCTGTAATTGCGAAAATTCAATGTCACTATTCCATTGTTGGGAAGAGAGGCGACACTGAAGCCAAGTTTGAAGTTTTTCCCTCGAAACAGGTGGTTTGGAAACACGGAATGCTTACTAATTCTTTTCGGATGTAAGACTGCTCTTACCTGTACGCACACACACACACATATGTATATATATCTGTATAATGTGTGTATGTATGTATGTATAATAAAAGTAATGTCACGGAGGAAAACGAAAAACGAGACCTTTATTTATACATAGCATCACGTTTTATATATTTCGTGATCAAATTATTCATGTATGTATGTATGTATGCATGTGTGCGCGTATGAGATTGTGTATATGCAAATGATAGTTTGTCATATACTTTACCAAATTTTCTTCTTAATAGCTCGGATCATCTTGCGAATGAAGATAATCCGAGGTATATCATCAACCAGTTGTGCTGGACATACAGCATCCCTATTGTGAGGTTAAATACCATCATTTTTGAATAATTTTGTCTTAGCTAACACCAAATTCAGAATGGTCTTTCTTGTATTATAATGTGATTTTGGGACTTCGGAAGTTAGATCTGGTCGCAAATGCTTTTTCGTTTTTAATGCGTCTCTCATCTGTAGGTTTATTTCTTTTAAAATTCATTGTTTTTCTCAGGTATTTTTTATAATTGATTATATTCTTCTACTTTATTTCTTTTTCTTTGCGAGGTTGCTTTTCCCTTGTACTTATGCCATTCTGCTTTTACAGTCAAGGCTGCAGCTTGGCTAATAATCATATGATATGAATAAGAAAGTTTGCGTCTGTGTTCCTCTTTTCTTCTCAGAAGTCTTCGCCTTAAGAGCTGCAAATTGTTCCACAAATGGAACATTTTCACAAAACCTATATTGTGTCCATTACAACTTGGGAGGTCGTCGTCGCCATCCGGGCCAACATTTCATTTCAGACATTTTCAGCCCTTATGTTGTCTATTGACCCTTGACAGAGAGAGAGAGAGAGAGAGAGAGAGAGAGAGAGAGAGAGAGAGAGAGGCGTAGGATTGGAAGTATATTATGAACAAGACAAATTTTGATAGAGCGAATTTGGTAAAGCGAGAGAGCGGGTGGTAGGAGAGGAATAAAAGTGAAGATGATAAAGTATGCATGAGAGAACAGAAACTCAAATTAACCTAGGTAAAGATATAAAAAAAATTACATACGAGACAACAAATCGATCATTAACCATAGTACATCAGTTAACAAACAGTAGAATGAAAGAATGAGAAGAATAAGTAAAATTTCTTGCAAGGTAGAAATCACAGTAAAAGTGTAAAAGTTCACTACAGCCAAAAAATCATATATTGGCCATAAGTATTAATTAAAACAGAAATTAAACCATTAAATATGGTCACAAACCCTTTATAAATTATCATCAAGCATATTTGGAATACCATGCTTCAAATCCAATATGGTGACCACCATTAGTGTCTAAATGGCTCCCAAATTAGGTGAAATTGTAGGAAAAGTCATACTATTAACCATAAATATTAATTAATTTGAAAATGAAACCATGAAACATGGTCATATACCCTAGAGGAACTCTTATTAAGCATGTTGTAATACTATGCTTCAAACCCAATATGGCGACCACCACACAGGCTAAAATGGCGCCCAAAATGGGTGAAATTGTAGAAAATGGTCGTGTATTGGAAATATAATTAATACGGGAAAAAGGCAGAAATATGCTTCTAGGGCCAAAAGAAATTTTTATCAAATATATATGAATTGTTGCCATGCTTTAAATTAAAGGTGGTGGTTAATATTGCACAAAAAGCCCAGCCAAGAAGATAAAATTGCTCAAAAAAACATATGGCACAAGTGTTGTTTCAGATACAATATGGTGGCTAAAATGCCAGCCTAAATTTTTGTCAAAATAAACTATCATTGGCCTTAAATAAACCAAATTGGGAAGAACCCATTCAATGTGATTCTAGAGCTATGAGACACCCATATAAAATTACTTACCCTTATATTTCCCTAATCCACCCAAGCCCAAACTATCACATCTAGCATCTGTATTGCTAATGTTATATTCCTTTTTTTTCTTTTTTTCATGTGACACCATGAGCTTATTGTATTAGTGACAAGACAGTAATAGATGTATACTGGAAAATTCTTTCCTCACAGCGAATCAGCTTTTCTTGAGAAATCCAGCTGCTTTCTATTAACATGCATCTGCCTACATAGATACTTCTCATCCCGGGGAGCGCCTGCATTCTTTGGTGGGGTGACTTTTATGAAATCCTTGAAAGCAACTCCCACAAAACGCCATGATTCAAACCTGAGACAGATGGAACATTGTTTCAACGGTTTAGCATCTTACTGTCGCTAAAAATGGAAATTTATATTGGCGTACAAGTCTGCATTATATATGAGAAATTTAGATATATTGTACATTAGAAGGCTTCCACCAAATTTCGCTCCAGCAGTGTGATGTTATGGTTTTAGTTATTTTTTTCCCCTAAGAGATGGGAAATCTTCTATCCAACAACACCTACGTAAGCAACTACTGTTGTGAGGAAAACGTCCTAGTCACTAAAAACGAACATAGTTAAATGAGAACACTTGTTTTAATCATAGTAATCTCAGGTATATATCCTTTTTAAAATTGTTTACTACTCAGGATATTTTCCTTTAAACTGACAGGAAATATAGCTGGCTTTATCTTTAAACTTTTATTCTGCCTTTGATAGACAGGGAGCTGCAAATTCTCTTTGATAATCAATTTTCGCTCTTTTGGGAGTTGTAACATTTTAGGCGTAATTCTTTTTTATCTCTTCATCGTTTAGTATCTCTCTCTCTCTCTCTCTCTCTCTCTCTCTCTCTCTCTCTCTCTCTCTCTGTACTGCTTGAAACAGTGATCTTCAATCGTGTCAAGGCAAACTTTCTATTGAGAGAAACAGAATCAAAACCAGAGAAAAACCGGATCTAAGAAAAGGAAGTCGTCGAACACAGGTTCAAAGGGACGAATAGCGTTGAATTATGTTTCGTTTTAATTTTTAACAGAAATTATACGTTTGAAATGCAAATCTGATATAAACTGTTTCTTTATTTATCGAGCTCACTAACTGTAACTAGCGATTTACCAATAAAACAAGGTATATATGGATAAAATTGCTTTTCACCAATTTGAGAAGCTTCATACATCATTTTTCGTTGCAATGTAGCGGATAATACCAAGATGAGTTCATCTGTACACCTGTTGGTCTACTCTAAAAATAGATTCCACTAGAACGATTTGTATCTTTGTTCTGTGATCAAAATTCACTTAGGTTAAAGAAGGATAGGACTAGAAGAACCACAGTTCAATTTTTTTTTTTTTTCAGGTAAAAGAAAAGTAAGCAAACTTCATTTTACGTCATTCAGGGTTACTACATTCTTATCCACTACTCACATCCAGATTATAAAAGGCGCACTCGGACATACGTAAGATCTTTAAAATTAAACTACTTACTTTCTTCTTTTTCATTAAAAATTTATTCATAAAAAGGTAATAAATAAATTGCGGAGAGATGTAGATTGGAGTAAGGTTTATAAAGTTAGAGAAGTTGGACGACTATGGTTGAAGTGACAAAAAGGAGGGGATGAAAACACAAAGGCAGAAAGCTTAGTATCTGGGGCCGAACAGACGTTGCTATGAAACCGCACTGCATAATATAATATTCAGACACACACTAGGTTTAGAAAATATTTATCTAGGGGATTATATCATCGATAATGATAAGGAGGAAGCATGTCACATTAATGCACTCACTCACTCATGTGTGTATGTATAAATTAAAAGCTAGCCTGAATAAACAAATGAGTTGATGTGGTTACCGAAGTTACGGGCACTTACGGTGTGGGTCCACAAGAAACCACCAGAAAGCGCACCAAAAGGTAAGGACGGCGCTGGCGGTGTCTGGTGCGGTCCGCCAAAGTCGGCCAAAAGTCGTACGGAGCCGCAATAAAAGAGGTAAGAACCCTCACAGGTCCGCACGATGCCGCACCACACCGCATCATGCGCGGCCCGGTGCGGGTTCATACCCTCCGTGCGGGAGTGTTACGGCATGATGTTACAGCGGCGTGTAAAAAATTAAATTGTCTCACCAAACAACTGTAAATGTTTTTAGTGTCACCAAACCTGTAAAGTTGCAACTTTAAAATTGTAATAACACATTACCTTCATACCAATTATGTTTCTGCCATAAACAATTCACCATATTTCAAAAAAGAAAAGCCGTCGTTACACACTTTTAAATAGTACTGGTAATCTTCTTAGGCATGAAAATATAGTAATTCAGTTGTATTCCACATAGGAAAATGAAAATGGTATGTCTCAGAAAATGCCCTTAATAAACCCTCTCAAGAAGAGGTCCATTGGAGGACGAAACTGTTGGGCATTTTCTGAGCCATACCAATTTCATTTTCCTATATGGAATACAACTGAAACACTTGTAAATGTTTGTTCAGATTCCACAACAAGCACTAAGCAATATTAAATAACTCTAAGAAATACCAAATCTAAAATTTACGAGTGACCAATCACTAAGTATAAAATCTTTACATTAATGTGAAACTCGAAATTCTCTCCTATGAGAGAGAGAGAGAGAGAGAGAGAGAGAGAGAGAGAGAGAGAGAGAGAGAGAGAGAGAGAGAGAGAGCATTCTATGCAAGGCAGTAGCAAGTCTCAGAATGACAAGACTTCTCTGTTCGTAAGGCAGATGGTCAGTGTACCTCGCCTAAAATGGTTGGGGTGAACGAATTTTGGGGACGAGAGACAGTTAATATCGTAGAAATTCTTTTCAAAACAATAAGTAGAGAAAGTGTGATTACAGTCATAAATAATATTCATTATTATACGATTTAAGACAATACAAGTCTTTTAAAGTAAAAGATATGATTATAGAATCTTCTCAAATGAAATTAAGTTTCGTCAATTCCTTGAGTGACGTCACAATCTTTCCACTTCAAAATTTAAGCTACTTACGAGTCTACAAATTCTCTTTTGACGAATCGAGGGATATAAGAGCTAATTTACTAGTAATATTAGATAGTTTTCAATACAAAAACATCTTTAACTTCTTATATGAAATGAAAGGCATCAGACGTATGTGAAACGTTTTATACTTACGAAAGACTGTGCAATCTTTCACGTGATTTCTCGACAAAGACAAGTGTGAAACAAGACATGAGCATTGCAGGGTTGTTTAAAAAAAAAAAAAAAAAAAAATGGAACCATGTGACCCCAAGTTATTTTCGTGCTTCGAACAGACAATGCTAATCTCTTTCTTCTCACAATCTGCATTATCTTAGCTTTTAAATTATGTTATGCGAAATCTGAACATACATTATTATAACATACTAACTCTAAGCTAAATAAGGAATCTGAAAATATTGCAATCAATTTTACAACAATTCATACAGTTAAAGAGAGGATGATATGCATTATGAAAGCAACAACATATAAGACTATATATAATATATATATATATATATATATATATATATATATATATATAAATGTATCTATGTATATATATATATATATATATATATATATATATATTATATATATATATATATACATTTATATGAATAACTTGATCACGAAGTATATAAAACGTGATGCTATGTATAAATAAAGGTTTTTTTGCCACGAAGGAAAAAAATGAAAAAACGAGTTGGCCGAGTACTTTCGGTCCTATTCGGCCAACTCGTTTTTTCATTTTTTTTCCTTCGTGGCAAAAAACCTTTATTTATACATTTATATATATATAAATATATATATATAAATATTATATATATATTATATATATATATATATATAAATAAAATGTATATATATATATATATATATATATATATATATATATATATATATATTATATATAATATATATATATTTCCCCATTTTGTTAAGATTAGTCGCTATGGACATTTGCCCAACTCTCTCTTCCCCGCGAATCTGCTTTATACTTCTGCTTTGTCCCTCTGTCTGGCGCGTGGTCTCTCTGTTCCAGAAAGCCAATCACCTTAAATTAATTAAGCAGTCAACGGAGGGAACAACGAAGGTCATAAAAGGGGTCGCGAACAGAAGCGTGACCTCCGGTGTACAATGGCGAAATGCTGAGTAGAAGAGCTCAGCATACGGCTCCTGCCACCCCCGCCTCTTGTCTTCTCAATGCCAAAGTATTACTTGAATCCATCATTCTTCATAGTACCAGCAGCGCCCTAGAAGAAGTGGAAACTAGCTTCTAAAAAAGGTACGGTACGAGAGCAGTATGACAGTCAGTCTTATTCCTTTTTTTCTTCCTGTGTTCCATCTCTGTGTCACGTGTGTCACAGAGGGAGGAAGAAAACAAACTCACGGTGGCAAAAAACACAAACTTATGACAGTACAAGGCAAAGATAAGAAAAATAACCCTTAGTTTTATTTACAGCAACCAAATTCCCAAACCTAACTTAGAGTAATAACACAAATCTTTAGCTATAACACTTATATATAAATCCAAAGCTATAGACTATCTCTTGAAGATGATTCTTCCGATTGCCATCAGCAACTCGAAGTCTATAATACAGCTGAGCGTTACACGTCGATAAAATGCTGCTCCTTAGGTGAGCTTACAGAAAATGAGCCTCCCTACGTCCATTATAGATCACAGAGTAAGTTGATTCTGTTAAATACCCTACGAGTGCTGTAACGCTCCACAACAGCGGAAAGGTCTGAAGAAAGCTTCCGCAGAAGTGAACGTCGAGATCAAAGCTTGCACAATAAATATCGAGAGTGCCCTCACACAGTACAGAACTCAAAAGGGCAGACACAGACAACGAATCGTTGAATATCAGTCGTGATGCTTTATGTATACAATAATAATATACCTGCCGCCAGGCAGTCCAAAGGGTAGGCAACAACAAGGCTCGAACATGCAGTGGATCCCTCACTCAAACAGACTGGGGCGGAACTCCTTTGTAGAGACGAAAATCCACATACCAAACCTTCGCTAAATCCCCCAGTGACTAAAAAAATATGAAAGTAAAAGAGAAAATTATCTCCCATTGGTGTGCTACCAGTAATCAGCGAAACACCCGGTAGTGAAAAAAAAAAGAACACAACGTGAACAAAACTAAGGTATAAGAGTTACGTTACTAGGCTTAAAGACTTAAATTAAATTTCATGATATATATATATATATATATATATATATATATATATATATATATATATATATATATTATATATATATATACTAAATGTGTGTGTTTGCATAGTACTATTGTTAAAACTACATTGGTTTTTTCCATATACATAAAATGGAATAAAAGTTTATGATCATCTATCATAAATATTTCAGTGTTCCATGTATAACTAAAAATTTTGTGCATAAGAGAGTTAAAAAATTGTACCCTTTACTTGGCTGCAGTACCGTAACTGGACCTATTCTGCTTTGACGAAACAGACTACTGTATACTAGACAATATACCACTCGACTATGCAAGATGAAAATATATATATATATATATATATATATATATATCTATATATATATATATATATATATATATATTGTGACGAAGTGCCATGTATCTGGTTACTACACTTACCATTCATTAATTGTTACCTTACAACAGCCAGATACCTGATCCCTAATAACAGGTACTAAACGACTGAATAATCTAAAGGCAACAGTGATCCCTTAACAAACTTACCAGTATTGCTGAAAATCAGACCAAGTCATCAAAACAGGTGTGAGGTAATCTTGTAAGTAATTAAATTAATTAATTAAAGGGCATCACTCCATCAACAACTTTAAAAGTCTAAGTATTTTCCCTGATTTCAGAATTCTAGTTGACTTCCCTGTTCTAAGTCACTTCAAGTGAATTGAAGGAAAACAGACTCAATTACCACTCTATGTTTCTACCTAAGCAAATCATAATTATATGCATGCATACTGGTGAGAAATGAAATACTTATAAAAATTTTAAATACAAAAATTTATCATTAAACTCAAAATTTATAAGTGAAATTCACAATATCAGGGAAAATTACTGTTACTTGAAAACAAAGCAAAATTTAATTAATTCTTGAATCAATTAAGTAAAAATTAAATAAAAATAATTAGATAAAAATTAATTTGTTTATTCACAAAATTCAAGAAAATTTATTTCAATCAAATTCAAGTGTTAGGCAATACTTAAAAACAAAATTTGGAAATTAATTCACAAATGCTAAACAACAATAAAACTTGAAAAGAATTCTAAGTAAATTCAAATTAATTCACAAATGTTAAATTTAATTAAATGTGCAACGATTAAGTAATGAAAATAAATAAGTTAATTAAATTATGAATGCAAATGAAAACACAGAAAAATGTGGAAAATACCAAAATTGCAAAAAGTACTAATCACACAGAATATAAAATAAAAACCCACACTTCAATGAGAAAATGGATAAATGCATCAAAAATAAACACTTCAATAAGAAAATGGATAAATGCACTTCAAATGAAACAAACACAAAACACAAAAATTTGCAATGTGTAAAAATGTAAATCTTTTCACTAAAACATTGTAACCATTAGTGATTAGTTCTCTAAACCATCGTAACCATTAGTTATTAGTTGCAACTAATAAAAATATAACACACTTTACCTTCTTGGTATACCAATTTTCTTTCTGCTGCAGCTTGTTCAAAAATTCACCACAATTCACAAAAATAGGCGCCGTTACACACTAATATAATGTTTGTTCAGATTCCACAAAAACAACTAAGTAATACTAAATAACTCTAAGAAATATCAAATCTGAAATCTACAAGTTATGAGTGACCATTTTATTTTCCGTTGGTATCAATTATGGCAAGGCAGAGAGAGGAGAGAGGAGAGAGAGAGAGGAGAGAGAGAGAGAGAGAGAGAGAGAGAGAGAGAGATGTCTGAACGCAATGCGGTTCTTAGATGCAATGAAAACTTCTTCCTTACGGAAGCTGGACAGTGGATCTGGCACAAAATGTTTTTGGCAATGAGAAAGATGAAGCAATTCTTTCTAGAAGCTTCTAAATAGTGACATAACTTTACAGAAAAAAGTGAAATCTGCACGTAGTTTTGGCAAAGACGAACGAGTATCAAACCAATCTGCTCAACAAAGACACGTACTCGACCGAGACAGACTTGAGCGAGCAAAATGTTTGATATGTTTGATTAACAACACGGAGTCAGGGAAACTCCCCTAATTCTCAGGGGATGAAAAGTAATGAAAACCATTCGATCACGGAATGGACAAAGCAAATCTCTCTCTTTCTTTACCACATTATGTATTCTTTTTATATTATGTTATGCAGAATCTGAACACATATTTTAAACATCCTAATTCTAAGCTAGCTAGGAATCTGAAAAAATGTTGCAAACTCTATATCACTAGCATTTTATACAGTCAAAGAGGGGATATACGTGTTTTGAAAGTAGCAACATATGATATATATATATATATATATATATATATATATATATATATATATATATCTATATATATATATTATATGTATATATATAGTATATATATATATATACATATATATATATTTACGTCTAATAAAAGGAGCCCATAAAAACACCAAAATATATAGAGAAAAATACTATATTTCAGAGACTACTGTCTCTCTCCTCAGGTAGATGAATGAGAAAAGTTTACAGAAACGGTGGTATTTATACCAAGAGGTCCATCCACAGGTAAGCCAATTTAGGTCATCCCCGCTGATAATCTTCTTTTAATCTTCCTAAGCGTTGGTTGGATGAAAATCTTGATCACATCTGAATTCCATGCTCCTTTTGAGATGTACATTCCTGCCTTTCTTTTATTAAGGCCGCGATTCCATGAATTTGACTCTTGTACTGGCAGTTGCTGCTATAAATTATACGTAACAAATTCCAGTTTATTCTATGGTTATGTTCATTTATATGGTTGAAAATAGCTGAGTTCTGTTGTCCATACCTAACTGACCGTTTGTGTTGTATTAATCTCTGAGGAAGTGATTTTCCCGTAAATCCGATGTAAGATTGGTCACAGTCCTGGCATGGGATTTCATAAACCCCTGTGTCCCTGGGGGATGTCTTTTTTTGGACGTTAATCAGGGATTTGGCTAAGGTGTTTGGGTAAGTAAATGCAAAAGGGTTAGATTTTCCGAGGGTCTGAGTCACAGTATTAATCATGTCTAGGTGTGGAATTTTTATTTTATTGTTGGGTGTATCTCTGGTCTTGTTTTGAGGAGGTTGTTGTATGCTGGAATTAAACATTAAGTGGAATTAATAAGACAATGAATCTACAGTAATATTTCTGCATATCTAGTAATGTTAAACGCATCAAAAACCTGAAAGGGAAACTAGGTATAATAAGCAATTTTAGACAATTAAAAATCCCGGGAATTCCCGGGATCTCGGCATTGGGACTAATTTTATCTCGGAATCCCGGGACAGAGAAAAGGCTCCAAAATGACAATCGATAGTCACCATCCTTATTATTATCATCTAAATTTCCATGGCTGAGGAATTTCTCTTTGGATATAGGAATGTATATTTTGCAGATATTGTTGTCTTGTTTCACATGTATCTATTAATATACTTATGATTATAAGCACTATTATCTTTTCGAATTCTGTTACTGAGTTTATTTCCACTCTCTCTCTCTCTCTCTCTCTCTCTCTCTCTCTCTCTCCGATATAGGAAGACACGGGAACATTATAAGAGAGTTAACTTTGTATTAGGCAAAAATGTGACAACATATGTTAGAAAGAACACTTATTTATGAGTTAACTCCATAGTATTTTACATATGAAGATTTTTTCTAATTGTCAACATGAGTCTTGTAGGTGGAGAGTCATAACGTCTTCCTGTAAATACACAGGTCAATTTTGCTTTCACTCGAATGGAGTAAAGGTTTAAAGAAAGTATCTCGTAGCAATCATACGTATAACTATATAACGAGCATAATCAGTACAAGCACAATTAATATATGATACCAACACCAGCTGGGGGATACTGGGCACATGTTCTATCAAAGAAATTATTTATCCCCTTCAGTATTATATTCTGAAATAGATCTTATCCAAGAGTCGTGATTTAGTTTTGTTTCTCTCCTAAAATAGCATGATAAGGAAAACAATATTATTGAAAGAATAGTTTACTTTATTAAAAACGTAAGGTGATTTCCATTTTATAATTGCACTAACGCTTCTACTGACTTCTTCAAGCATCAAAATAAAAAAAGGAATAGTTTCAGTCCGAAGTTATATATGATGTATTAAACCATCTGGCCACTGTACTATTCAGGACTTCGTTTGTTAGCAAGAGGGGAAGAGCATGAATGTTCAATTAGGACAATGCGCGCTTCAAATGTTTCATTTCATGTTGGACAAGCCTATATACGGAACAGACTGGACAAAGTCGTACATGGCAGCAAGATGTAATTGATTTAACGAACAAAATGTTTGAACTATCAATAATACCGCTCATAAAAATCTAAACATGGACAATCCTCCACCGATCCCGTAATTTTATATATTTTAAGGAATCATTTCCAATGCCTCTAAGTTAATCTTTTGTGACTTTGATCTTCCAATAAATTCTAAGGATGCAGTTATGTAAGTCTGAGCAAGCTTGTTCTTATTTTATATTGTTAAGGCAAGCTCGACTGGTATTTCCTCTTGTTTTCCTTTAGGCTCTGTAATAATATGCATGCACACACACACACAAGGAAAATAAATACTTATATAAAATACAATTTCAATTAACTTTTTAGTTACATACTCCTCTGAGTTTAGTGCAACAACTGGAACGGAGATAAACTTAGGTTTCGTAGTATCATGGAGGAAGGAATCTCCGTATTTGAGGCGGGAATGGTGCGAAGAACTAATCAGGGAGAGCTGCTCCAGAGCTCACGATTTACAAACAGCATCCATTAGACATTTGCAGTCTGGCGGGGCAGCAGCAGCATGCAGGTTTGTTGCATCGTTGCAGAAATCTAGGCTCGTCCGTTGCAACACTTCTGATTGGCTTTTGATAAGCCAATCACAGGGCTGGAAACTCTCAGTCCCGCTCGAGAGTTCACATAGCCAGGATGTATGTTCAGACCTCTCTTTCAAAAATTATAACTTTCCGAATTTCATAACTATACGTCTTCAAGCCAATGATTTAAGGGTTATAATAAATTGGAATAGTGAAAGGTATATAGGAGGACTGATTGTAGGAAAGAAAAATCAATGGGATAAATGAATTTCCTCATTAAGGTATCAATATCTAAGTAACGATTTTTTTCATATAGAGAGTTCCACTATAGGATATGAAAGGGTGATGGTGATAATGATAGTGACGATAATGAAGTTTTAATATTCTTTTTCCCCCATAAGACTTCTTCTATCGAGGGGCGTGATCATGATGATGACATCTTCAAGTGATCACGTGAGCAACACCTGACTACACGAATATAAGAGAGAGAGAGAGAGAGAGAGAGAGAGAGAGAGAGAGAGATCAATATTCTTAATCTTTTGCTTATTATTTTCATTTTGATAACCCTACCTATAATTTTTTTTTTGGTAGCATTGTCTTCCATGAGATTTAAGCTACGAAACTATGAAACACAAGATGATAAATGATGAATGCACTGGGATCTTATGTAAGGAATGAAAGAATTGTTTTAAATATTAAAAATTTCATGTTTATTACACTACGGATATTTTAGCATTAAGTTTACTGAAGTACATAATTCTTATATCATTATAATCCTCAAATCATTGGCTTGAAGACGTTAATTATGATATTCGGAAACAGTCCTTTTCTGCAGGTAAAACTGAGGTGTAATGAAAGTTATAAGTTTTGAAATAGAGGTCGGAACATACATACTGACTATGCGAACTCTCGAGTGAGACTGACAGTTTCCAGCCCTGTGATTGGCTTATCAACAGCCGATCAGGAGCGTCGCAACGGACGAGCCTAGACATCAGATGCACGGCTGATGTAAATCTATTATAGGACTTTTGCGAAATCTAAACTCCGCAATCCATCACCTATCTTCTGGGTATATTTTGCGCCTATCCAAGGAACTAGTTCAACTATATCTTGTGAAGATGGCATGGATATTCTTGACAGGTAATCTGAAGCCTAACTGATTGATCGGAACGAAACCATTTTCCACAAAGGGTTACCAAGATCAGACCTTTTCCTGATTGCAACACAAACGGAAACACAAAATTGTCTACATCTGTACTATTTAACATCCTGCGCCATTTCAGGGCGAATTTCTGCTCCAAGATAAAACCGGTTTAGTGGAACATAGTAGCTGTCATTATATGGGTCAGTATTCATCAAAAGATATTTCTGAAGAATGTGTGGCTGAGAAATTTTTTTTTTTGAAAGACTAAATCAAACTAAACTTAAATTGGAAAGTTTTGCAAAAAAAAAAAAAAAATATATATATAATCTATATATATATATATATATATATATATATATATATATATATATATAAATATATATATATATATATATATATGATATATCATTGAGCTACAAATTTCCTTTAATATCTAAATTCACTCTACCTCGGAATTGATATATTTTCATATATGTACCGAAGGGGAATTTTTTTTTAGTTGATAACAATTTCGCCCCCACATGGGATCGAACCATGTCCAAGTGGACGGGGACGAAATCAGGACCCAGTGACGCTATCAAGTCAGCTAACAGAGACGCATAAGTTCATATCGATTCTGACCTTACAAATCACCCTCGAACTCGGTGTATTCGTAATTAGAATCGATATGAAACCCCGTCTACCATGTTAGCCAATTTGAGCGTTGAAAAACACGTAGCCTTGTTATGAATAATCATCACATCGAACCGTGATTCATTTATATATCATTGAGCTACAAATTTCCTTTAATATCTAAATTCACTCTACCTCGGAATTGATATATTTTCATATGTACCAAAGGGGAATTTTTTAGTTGATAACAATTTCGCCCCACCCCACAATGGGATCGAACCACTGTCCAAGTGGTGGACGGGGACGAAATCAGGACCCAGTGACGCTATCAAGTCAGCTAACAGAGACGCATAAGTTCATATCGATTCTGACCTTACAAATCACCCTCGAACTCGGTGTATTCGTAATTAGAATCGATATGAAACCCCGTCTACCATGTTAGCCAATTTGAGCGTTTGAAACACGTAGCCTTGTTATGAATAATCATCACATCGAACCGTGATTCATTTATATATCATTGAGCTACAAATTTCCTTTAATATCTAAATTCACTCTACCTCGGAATTGATATATTTTGTTTTCATATATGTATCCGAATGAATGGGGAATTTTTTAGTTGATAACAATTTCGCCCCCACATGGGATCGAACCACTGTCCAAGTGGACGGGGACGAATCAGGACCCAGTGACGCTATCAGTCAGCTAACAGAGACGCATAAGTTCATATCGATTCTGACCTTACCAAATCACCCTCTAAATAACAAAAGGATTTTGAGATGTCGACACAGTCCAGGTTACCATTAAATACACCAAGCTTAACCCATATCCAAAGCCGCTGTCGTAGCACTATCCACTGGTTTGTCAGATAAATTAATCATGAAGTCCACGTTGGCATGCTTAGTCCAGTCGCTTTCAGCAATAAGATTTTTCAGCTTGACTTGGAGCTTCCTTTCAAGACGGTTGCATAACTATATATTAATTTATCTGACAAACCAGTGGATTGTGCTACGACAGCGGCTTTGGGATATGGGTTTAAGCTTTGGTGTATTTAATGGTAACCGGGACTGTGTCGACATCTCAAAATCCTTTTGTTATTTAGAAAAATTGAATCAAAACCTATGCCCTGATGATATCAATATTTGTAAAAGGTTATTGTGTATGGTGCTATGAATAAACCTTCTCCCCCCTAATGTACCCGTGAGATTTCTCCAGGCTTTTAAGAAAATTAAAGAAGACGAAACAGTGAAGGTGACAAAAGCAGATAAATCTAATGCAGTGGTAATTATGAATAAAGTGACTATATAAGTAAAATAATGACATTGCTAAATGACACTGATACTTATACGAAACTGAGGTCTGACCTACACAGACAGTTAACTCCCATTTTAATAAAACAAATTAAATCCATTTTGAAGGGCTTGGACCATTTAATTAAACAGTTTACACCGCAATGCGCCTCCTACCTTACATGTATGGTTTAGTCAAGACACATAAAATCAATAACCTATCAGAGCCAATCATTAGTTCAGTGGGCTCAGTTTCGTATAATTTATCTAAATGGCTTGTAAAAATTCTTACTCCTTTGGTAGGAAATATTCTAACACGAATGTTAAAAACAATGTTGTTTTATTTTATAAACAAATTGAATAGTTTAAATTTGAATTATGATTTTAATATGGTTAGTTTTGATGTTGTCTCTTTATTTACAAAAGTGCCTGTAGATGACTTACTTGAATATTTGGAAGAGGAATTAGAGCGTCATGACATTCCTTTAAGCGTAGAAAATCTCATTAGTCTCATAAGGTTATGTATCAAAGATAGTAAATTTTGTTTCAATGGGGAATTTTTTGTACAAAAGTTTGGCATGGCCATGGGTAATCCCTTATCTCCTGTCCTTAGCAATATTTACATGGAATTTTTTGAGACAAAACTCTTACCAAGAATTTTGCCCCAAAAAGTTATTTGGTTTAGATACGTGGATGATATCTTCTGTATTTGGCCAGTTCACGAAAACCTCCAGGAATTCCTTAATAATCTCAATAATTTAGTCCCTTCTATAAAATTTACTGTGGAGGAAAGAAAGAAATTGTAATTTGAATTTTCTTGATGTAACTGTCCATAGAAATGATAGAAATTTCACCTTTTCAGTCTTTCGAAAATCAACTAATATTGCCTCTTTTGTTCATTACTACTCCAATCACCATCAAAATGTTAAATTCTCTGTTTTTTCTGGGATGTTCCTAAGGGCTTTACGTGTCCTGTAGCCCGCAGTTTATTGACGCTGAAATTAAAAACTATTTATGATATTGCATTGAAACTTAAATACCCCAAGGACTTTTGTAGATGTGGCATGGAAAAGAGCTAGAAAAACATTTTATTCAACTAATGACAAACTTGAATTTAGTAAGCATAACATTCTAAAATTACCTTATGATGAAAGGTTTTTAGATATTCCTAGAATTTTAAAGCTCTTTTAACATAAATGTTGTTTTCAGTAATATTAATGTCAAGAGTTTAGTAATCAAAAATTTCTCCTAAAGATCTTCCAGGCTGCATATATGAAATTCCTTGCAAAAAGTGTGATAAAATCTATTACGGACAGACTGGCAAATCTCTTTCACAGCGTCTTAAGCAACATCAATATTGTGAGAACTGGG
>NC_087209.1:81757466-81812466 GCF_015104395.2 Macrobrachium nipponense
GGCCATGTGAAGTAAGAGACGAACTTTCTTTACCTTGGGAGGGACATCGGATGCAGAGATTGTTTTGTTTTCTTTTCAGGACTCGGTTATTTTCTGTTTTCTTTGTGTCTTAGCTCTACTGTTCATTTATTTATCTCCATTACGTGTGCCGTTATTGTATCAGCAAAGCAAGTCCATCTTATGACTATCTTATCTTACTCTCAGTGTTAGCAAAAAGTTTCGTAACAAATCCTTTCTTTTATGGAAAAAGCACTATTACATTATTAAACCAGCTGAAAGCTGATATATTAGAGAGAGAGAGAGAGAGAGAGAGAGAGAGAGAGAGAGAGAGAGAGAGAGAGAGAGATTTTTTTAAATACACGGACTGGTGCTACTCACTTGTGCCACAAGCTTGTTGTCCTCTCTCTCTCTCTCTCTCAATGTACTAACATTAGAAATTAGAATGGAATAGACGAAGATCCTTTGAACACATACAACACTGAAGAGAGAGAGAGAGAGAGAGAGAGAGAGAGAGAGAGAGAGAGAGAGAGAGAGAGAGAGAGTGTGTTTTAGTATAAGGACTGGGTAACTTATAGAAAACAGAGTCGTAATAAATGGTGAAGAATCAGAATGGGCAGCTGTAACAAGCGGAGTTCCCTAGGGTTCTGTCCTTGGCCCTCTCTTGTTTTTGATTTACGTTGATGACATTGATATAAGCTTAACTAGCAGGATAGCCAAATTTGCAGATGACACCAAACTTTGTAAATGCAGCAGACCCAGATGCAGTGGGAAGTTTAAGAAATGATCCAATGGAAATAGGAGAGTGGTAAAAAAATCGCAAATGCCTTTTAACGTAGATAAGTGTAAAATGTTACAAATAGGAACAAACAACCCTCATGCCAGCTACATGCTGCTTGGGAATGACATAAATAGTGTAGAAAAAGAGGAGGACCTTGGAGTCATTATTACCAAGGACTTAAAATCCACAAAACAGTGCAGAAAAGCATAAAAGAAGTCACAGAAACTAGTGGGATACATAAAGAGGCACTTCAAATACAGAAATAAGAAAACGGTGCTGCAGCTTTAATCATCAATAGTTAGACCCCATCTTGAATATACCGTACAGTTTTGGTCACCAACATTAAGAAAAGACATAAACAGATTAAGAGTACAAGCAAGAGCCACAAAGTTAATTCCATTCATCAGGCAAATAGATTACCGAAGACTACTAGAGAGCCTGAACATGTATGGTTTAGACACACAACGATTGCGAGGACAACTAATAGAAACATTTAAAATACTAAAAGGAATAACAAAAGTAGACAGTAACCTATATTTACGTTAAACGAAAACCAAACAAGAAATAATGGATGGAAACTAGAACAGAAGAGATACAACACATCCCATTGTGGGAACTTCTTTACATACAAGATATGTGACACGTGGAATAAACTGCCACCAGAAGTTGTAAACAGCAACAGTGTAGAAGTTTAAAAGAAAGCTAAAAGAAATCATTAGGACACTGTGAAGAGTCACATTACCACAAGCTTGCTGTCCTCTCTCTCTCTCTCAATGTACTAACATTAGAATGGAATAAACACATCCAACACTGAAGAGAGAGAGAGAGAGAGAGAGAGAGAGAGAGAGAGAGAGAGAGAGAGAGAGAGAGAGAAAATTAATTTAATATACGGGCTGGTGTGAGTCCCATTTCCACAAGCTTCTTGTCCTCTCAACCCCCACCCCCATCTCTCTCCCTCTCTCTCTCTCTCTCTCTCTGTACTAACATTAGAATGGAATAAACGAAGATCCTTTCAACACATCCAACACTGAAGAGACAGAGAGAGAGAGAGAGTAGTACTTAAGTGGAAATTATAATTCCCATAGTATAAAACGGTAATGCGAATGTGGTTACTCCTGGAGTTCTTTCTTATGGCAACAAAGTATTAAGTTATTGGGAAACAGAATAAGCTTAATGCTATATGCTATTCTTTGTAAAAAGATACAGATCCTCAAAATACTAATGTGTCTGTAGTTGGGTAAGACGAATTATGCCTTGGGGAAAACCGGCATTTTACGAAAGCGCGGATAACCAATGTTGTTAGCGCGTCCCGTTTTTCACGAAAGCGCGTTTCGCGTCAGCCAGACTTGACCGTCTGCTGCCCCCTGCTCACTAGTCCAGTGCTACCAGCACATGGAAAATCTTTTAAGGTCTTCAAAATTTAACTCGAAACTTGAAAGCTTGAACTAAAAATCTGAGAAGCTTCGAAATCTTGAAAATTATGTACAAAAAATCCTGAAACAGACAATCTATGGAAAAATGAAAGTAAGTTTCGGAAAATGAAAGTAGGTTTCGGTCAAACAGCTGCTTAGTGTCCTTGTCACAACATTCTTGTTAGATATGCAAGAGGTTTCGTTTAGGATAAGTCAGTGTCATTGCTATGTTGCCATGGAGCCAAAGGAAGCAACAAGTGCTGAAAGACAGAAACGTCCATCATTAAACCTTGCCCTGAACTCTACTTCTTTAGTGTCTGAGCATCAGCTTGATAACTTACAGGAAGAATGGAGGGTCCTCACTTGTGCCTTTGGTGGAAGAATAAACTTTATGAAAGGCTGATGATATTTTTATAATATTTTCAGGTTTAATTTTTCGGATTTTTTTTTATATAAAGCTTATATAACTAGTAACCATAAGGATTCTAGTACCCCTGGTCCCTTTGATGATGATTTGGCACAGATGACGATCCGTGACATGAAGTTGACCGTGGATATGGAATGCTCCAGTGGTGGTACTACCTCTCAGGGTAGTCATAAATTGAAAAGAAGCCATTGTGAGAACACAGTAGATTGTTTCAGTGTGTTGCATATAACGCATTCCCTTGGAATGTGACTATAAGGGACACTTTCTTTCGTTTGGTAGTTTTGGCAAAATAGAAGAGTTGAGGATGAACTTTGATGAAAGAGAGAAAAAGGGAGGCATGACTGACTTTTGAAAAATATG
This sequence comes from Macrobrachium nipponense, assembly GCF_015104395.2. NCBI lineage: Eukaryota > Metazoa > Arthropoda > Malacostraca > Decapoda > Palaemonidae > Macrobrachium > Macrobrachium nipponense. Next base: position 81,760,444 of record NC_087209.1, read on the forward strand.
AAGCTGCACTCGATTTGTAAAAAGATTGTCAAGGGAGCACTGACCGACAGGGCCCCTAAAAATATGGATACTTACAGACCATCACAATGGGTACAAGTGGCTGGTAAAGGCAGTGTCCTAATTCATGCCAACTGAAAGATAGTCATACATGCTGACAAAGAAGAAATTCGAGAAAGATGATATGATAAAAGAAATTAGACCACACATGAATTTTAGTTATGGAAAAGGAGTGGTATTCGATATAGACCTTTGTGAACTGACAGAAAGAGAAATATTAGAAATCAGTCCAACTTCTGTATGGAAGGTAAGAAAAGTTCCAAAGGCAAATATGGTCATTTTAACATTTGAGGACTCTGATGTACCATCTTATATCAATTTTGGAAATGAAAGGGTCAGAGTCAAATAATTTTTATCAAAACCTCTGCAGTGCTACAACTGTTTTCAATATGGCCCTCCATCCAGATTATGCAACAACAATAAAGTATGTAATAATTGCTCAGCTCCTGAACACGGTCCTTGTTCGAAACAGCCAAAATGTATAACTGCGAAGAGAATCATACTCCATTCAATAAAAAAGTGCAGCCAATATAAATATGAAGAGGCAGCTATATGTAAGGCTAATGCTGAAGATATAAGTATTAGTTATGCCAGGAAATTAATTGGTCAGACAAAGACCTATGCTATGGCTCTAAATTCTGTAGCCCTTATAAAAACTCAAGTCAACAACATAGCACCTTTACCTGCAGTAAAAGCAAGAACTACTGAAACTCGGTCATCTGATCTAGGTGATCGGCCGACTAGGGTTGAAGCACCCCTATCTAAGGAAGATGTGCCTGCTGATATAGACTTATCTCCAATTGATGAAATCTTCCATATGTCTGTTCCATCTCTTCAGCAAGAAACCCTTGAAGAAATGGAACAAGAAAAAACTAGAGGGCCAAAGAGAGAGAGAACTCCTTCATTCTCTCCTCCACCCCATGAAAAATGTAACAACAGTGAACCCAACAGTGAGGATGCTCCTGCCCCTGAAACAACCAAAGAATCAAGTTCCTTGGATAAAAAGAAAATAGTAGTGGAAGTCCACTCTCCTCCGTATCAAAAACCTAATAAAAAACCTAATCGTAAGCTACATATCTCAAGACAATCTAAAGAAACTCTTATAAAGTCCCATAAGGCAAATAAACAAAAAACTATTATAGATCAATATAGAATTTCCCTTGATAGATCCTAGCACTAAAATTCAATCTGGACATTTTACAATGGAACTGTAAAGGACTAAGGACTCGTTCAGAAATATTAAAGGTATTACTGAGTGAGCATAACCCAGGGGTTGTATGTCTTCAAGAAAATAAATTGGGGGATTCAGTATACAATCCAGGTGTAAACTATGAAATCTATAAGAAGAGCCCCACTGATGGGGATCGTGCCCATGGAGGTGCTGCAATAATTATTGCTAAAGCATTGCAACATTTTATGGTTCCCCTGAACACACAGCTTCTAGCAATTGCTATCCTGGCTACTTTTGATCATGAAGTCACAGTCTGGTCTCTTTACCTTCCCCCAAGATGTAGGTTCACTCTTGGGGACATTTAAGGTTTAATTATCAACTTCCTCCTCCTTTTTTTACTATTTGGTGATTTTAATTCTCACAATCCAGTTTGGGGTGAGTTTATTTAGACACAGAGGGTAGGTTCATTGATGACATTGTTAATAATAATGATCTTACACTTTATAATGATGCTACTATGACATACCATACTCTCTATACAGGTGGTTCATCTGCTATAGACTTGGGCATTTGCTCTTCTTCTCTCTATCTTGATTTTAATTGGTCTGTAGATGAGTTTCTACATACAGTGATCACTTTCCCATTCATCTTAAGTTTGTGAAAAATGCCCCCTCAAATTATTCTATCAAATGGAAGGAAAAGGAAGCAGATTGGGTAATATTTAAAGAAGGCATTAACTTATCCCAGAAATTTGAATCCTTCAAATGCCATATAAATGCTTATGAGTACTTTGCCTCCAAAATATTGAATAGTGCTGAAAACTCAATAATTATGACCAGAGGGAAACCACACAGACCTGCTGTTCCTTGGTGGGATGAAACCTGTGGTAATTTGAGGAAAATTACTGGGAAATGTTACAGGTGTTATAAATCTAGTCAGTCTGCAACAGCAAATTCTATTTACCAACAAGCTATGACAAAACAGGGAAAATATTTTTAAAAAGTAAAAAGGGAATCCTGGCTTTTTTTTATATAAATGGCATAAATTCCAAGACCCCAACCAGATTGATCTGGAAAAAGATTAGAAACCTAAGTGGCAAATATGATCCAACACCAACACCTTGTTTGAAAATCAATGGAGACCTTGTCACCAAGCCTAATGAAGTTGCTGAAAAACTGGGTGAGCATTTCTCTGAAGTATCAAGTTCCAGGAACTATTCAACTTATTTCCAGAATATTAGGAATTCAGCCATTTCCCTTAATTTAAGTTCTGGAAATGGTGAATCTTATAATTCCAAGTTAACTTTGAGGGAATTAAGGGATGCTCTGTCATTATCTGTATCAGCATCCCCTGGGAATGATAGCATTCTTTATAGCATCAGGTCATTTCTAAGTGATAGGCACATTGAAGTTAGAATTGGAAACACCTTGTTTAATGCTTTTGAGCTAGAGGAGGGTGTCCCACAAGGCAGTGTGTTGAGCGTCACCTTATTCGCTGTGGCTATAAATAGCATTGTTGAATGTGTCTCCCCTCCAGTAAAGACATCTTTGTTTGTGGATGACATTGCTATTTATGTCACTAGTTATGATGCTATTGCAGGTTGTCTGTTAATACAATCAGCAATTGGGCTGATGACAATGGCTTTTGATTCTCCTCTAACAAAACTGTAGCAGTTCGTTTTGCTAGATGTACTCGAAAGGAAACCATCCCAAATATTAAGCTGGAAGACACTAATACCATATGAGGAGGTGAAGTTTTTAGGGATGATTTTTGATATGGGGTAGTCATACTGACTATTTAAAAATTAAGGTGAAGAAGTCCCTTAACATTTTAAAAGTAGTTTCAGGTTTTAATTGGGGTGTTGATAAGAGGTCACTTTTTGGTTATATGACTTTATGTAAATCAAAGCTTGAGTATGGTTGCCAAGTCTACTCTTCAGCAATTGCAAGCAAACTTAAGGAGTTGGATGTAGTTCATCATGCTGGTCTGAGAATATGCTCTGGTACATTTAAAACATCTCCAGTTGAAAGCTTATATACCGAGACAGAAGAGCTCCCTCTGGACTTACGTCGAGAGGAACTGGGACTGCGGTATATGTTCAAATTAAGAGGTTCCCCAGAAAACCATGCAGTATCTATTCTTAACGAAAACAATCCACATCAGTTTGTAAATGCTAGAGCATCCAAGCCTTTTCATGTGAGAATTAATGCTGCAGTTGACAGTGTGTATTAAATACCAAAAAATTAAGGCAATACGTTGCTCTAAGTTGCCTCCTTGGTTGACCCTAGAACCATCAGTCTGTCAAAAAGCTGTGGTTAAAAAATCTGTTAAAGTCCAAGAAGTGAAGGCTTGTTTACTTGATCATGACCGAATGCATTCAGATTCTGTTACACTTTTCACTGATGGATCGAAGACATCAAGTGGTGTTGATTGTGCTGTTGTGCAGACTTTCAAATAATGCCTCTATTTTTACAGCAGAATTAACTGCATTAGCCAAATCTCTTGAGATTGTTTCTACTCTACAGGGTAATAATTTTGCCGTATACTCAGATTCTCATAGTGCACTCATGGCCATTAACCAATATAACCCTAAACATCCAATTGTTCAATGTATTCAAGAATGGTTATATAGGCTTGCTTCCAAATTCAGTCCATTTTTGCTGGGTTCCTGCCCATGTAGGTATTGCTGGTAACGAACTTGCTGACCATGAAGCAAGAGATGTCATTACTAAAGAAGACATTCTCTTCCACCATATTCCTTCTACTGACATGAAATGGACTATTCGTTCATATGTTAAATATAAATGGCAAGCACGTTGGTCATCTCCCCATCTGACCAACAATAAAAAGTACAGGAAGATCAGACAAAGTATTGAACATTGGCCATCTGGATTCCGACAAAATCGTAGGGCAGAAACTGTATTATGTCGTCTAAGAATTGGCCATACTCGATTGACCCATCGATTCCTCTTAAAGGGGGTAAATATAGCAGAACCGCTTGGTCCGGATGTAGCTGTTACTAGAAATTGTTGGATTCCTTAGAGACATTAACCTTTTTAATGAAATTTAATAGTAAACTCCCGGTACGTTGCAAAGTGTAGTGTATACACTAGAAGTTGTTTATAAAAGCATGCTTATATGAATATGAGTATGTGTGTGGTATATGTATGTATAAATTTTTTATTCTTGTTTGCATACTCAAAATGTGAAGTTATAATTTTATGGCGAATATCCGTTTTTACCAGTTTTAAAATCACCTGTAGTTTATTTAATTTACATAATCATCACCAAAAATATTCATGTCAAACCAGTTTCATTATAGCGCTGAATAATCCCTATGGATTTCAGTGCTTGGCTTCAAGCCTAGATTTATTCATATTCATATTTATAATCATTTCGAATATTTCCAGTAAAAATAAGTATTAATACTTTAGGTCATTATTAAAGCTTATTATACATCTGTTGTCACCGGACGATTATTTATTTATTTATTTATTTTATTTTTTGCATTTTGTATTTCCATACTTACAGGAAATTACCGTTGTGCTCTAAACTACGTAATATGCTTAATAAGAACCATTTTATGAATATAAGTTTATGTTAAAACCTTGTTATTAAACGGTGGTTGCAAAATTGGATATAAATTCAGACAGCACTAAAGCTTGGAGCTTTTTAAGTAGCTATGCAATTTATAGGCCTACAAAATGGCGTAACTGAAAACGATTATTGTACAGCAATAGTTAAAGGAATAATTCGTTCCTAGAGTGAAATAGTCACATAACAGTTAATCCTGCTCCCATTGTGCTGACACGAATTATATTGTCGAATGGAAATATATTGAGCTCTTCTCATGGATAGACTCCGATCTTTGGCTGCAATTTGACGAACATGGATGCCTTTCTTCACCATTATTAATCGCTTTGGGTGAACTATAACATTACCAGGATAAAGATTTGACATAACCTAAAGGCGTCAGGAAGCCGAAAATTAGTAAGTCTTCCCAATGTGTTTCCAACTGGGAAAAGTTAAAAAATCTAGTGTTGATGCAATTGTTGAGCAATTGCAGAATATAATGTGCTGATTTGTATCTTGCTACTCATCCCACTCGTAAAAAAGAAAATGATAAATAATGAACTTCGTTCTCAAAGCATATTTTGTCTCATTTCATTAACAGTTCCACAGGGCCCATTAGATTGGGTGATCAGATGGTTAATATATCCGATATTACTCTACTTCGTGACACATGTAAGATAGTAAAATTGACAGAAATTAAGGTTAAGAGTGTGAAGGAAAATAAGAATATAAAGCAATGTATGTTAACATTGATGGAGGAATGTAAGTGATTTCTGTAGTGTAATTTTAAGCTGGAGCTTTTCTGTAATGCAATTATGACAAAGCATGTAGTTAGTGTAACCAAGTTGTTAAACAAGATTGGCAAACCACCGTAGGGCAGTTATTCTGATAAAACTATATGCTTGTATGTTATTTCTTTTACCTTGACCATTATTTTTAGTTTTTGTAACTTTTATTTCTCTTTCTGAAAGAAGGAGAGAATGTACTCTCCGAAAGGTTAAATAAAAACTTTAAATTTTTGTCAAAAAATAATATTCTAGTACACGGATACAGTGCTTATAACTTTGCTCTCTCTCTCTCTCTCTCTCTCTCTCTCTCTCTCTCTCTCTCTCTCTCTCTCTCTATGTATATATATATATATATATCTATATATATATATATATATATATATATATATATATATATATATATTGTGTGGTGTGTGTGATCTGTGTATGTGCGTATGTGTGTATGTATAAATGTATATATATATATATATATATATATATATATATATATATATATATATATATATGTGTGTGTGTGTGTGTGTGTATGTGTGTGTGTGTGTGTGTGTGTGTGTGTGTGTGTAATTCCAAAGGATCAAATCTGAACAATCGTCAAAACCGAAAATAATCTCCATTGAGGAACATTCCTAAGTAAGAAACGTGCAGTGTGTTCGCTCTGCTTCCCCTGCTTTTCCCTTTATATGTACAAGTTATGAGGGAAATAGTACCTAAACTGTGCATCAAGTGACACTTTCATGACTCGCCATTTAACTGCTCCTTATCCTGAGCACTGTTCAAGTACTCCACCATAAACTAAGCAGTTGGATATCAATTCAGACAAGCTTATGTATATATACCTTTGTGCATATAGTGAAACTTGTTAAATTCTTAACCGTGCATCGTTGGAAAACACCTTCAACGGCCCAGAGTAAGCATATTGCTCATACTCATTTGTAAGCTAGTTTAGATCTAAACATTTGGTATTCCAAATGGAAACATTATTGTTTAAGTAATCCTAAATTGTAATATTCAAAACGCCATGAAGGAAACGTTAATTTTGGTAACATTCTAGACATTGTTAGAAAAAATTCGCCGGAAGCCATGATGGAATCCACCCAGCTCAGATACTGTTCACATATCTTTAAAGATGTCTCCGATTTTCAACACCTTAATTTTTTTGTAATTACGACATACCAACACCACATATCTTTCCTTACAGATTTCTTAATGTCAATTTCAGTGGTTGGTATTGCAATATTATAGTCTTTAGTATACTCAAATGAGATTCAGTTTTAAGGAAAAAACAGACCAACGGTAGATTTCTTTTTCTACTTGAAAATATTATATATTGAAATGTTATTTCGCTCAAGGTTCAAGGGGGCCGATGAGAGACCAAGATCTCGCTGTCGTATGTTTTATGGTGTTAAAGACTTGGCTGTGGTTGGTTGGTATAGCCTGGCTGGCAGCTAGCAAAGCACAAAATTCCTTGACTGTTATAAATATCGTTACAGTTAAAAAGGAAGAAATAAAATGATGTAATATTTTATTCTATGCAAAAATCGTAACATGACCTCAACTAAGAACAATATAACTGAAATACCTTTATTTTAAAGATACAAGATAGCGAAATTGTTCAGGGTAAAACCAAAAGCAAACTATTTCGTCAACGAAAATGTAAATGCTGGAGGATGGGAAGGCGCCTCAATACGGACAAATTGAGGTGCGTGTCGTAACACTCGTGGTTTATTTACTATATTGCACATGGAACTGCAACTGTCAAGGGAAAGGAAGTACACCATGGGATGGAATGTTATGATATGTAAAACTTATATTCTGTGTAAAACCATATAAAAAGTGAATAACAAAAATAAAAGAAAACCTCGGTTAAAATACAAAGAAGGTTTAAATGTTTTAGTGGAGATCTTGTGGTTTTCAGTTATAAACTTATAAATTTATAGCCTCTCTGTTGGCCGATTCGGCAACGCCACTGTCCGTCCTGATTTCGTTCTCGTCCACTGGACAGTGGTTCGATCCCATGAGGGGACGAAATTATTATCAACTAAAAATTCCCCTTCGGTACATTTATGAAAATATATCAATTCCGAGGTAGAGCGTATGAGATATTAAAGGACATTTGTAGCTCGAATGATCTATATGAATCACTGTGATGTGATAATTATTCATAACATGGCCATGTGGGTCAAACGTTTGAATTGGCTAACATGATAGAGGGAGTTTTATATTGATTCTAATTACGAAAACACTGAGTTCGACGGTGATTTGTAAGGTCAGAATTGATATAAACTTATAGCCTCTCTGTTGGCCGATTCGGCAACATCACTGTCCGTCCTGATTTCGTTCTCGTCCACTAGACAGTGGTTCGATCCCATGAGGGGACGAAATTATTATCAACTAAAAATTCCCCTTCGTTACGTATATGAAAATATATCAATTCCGTGGTAGAGCGAATGAGATATTAAAGGACATTTGTAGCTCGAATGATATATATATAAATCTATCTATTATATATACCTATATATATATAATTCTATATATATATATATATATATATATAAAGATATGACTGGTTTGAATATCGTTTGACTGAAAATAAAATGTGAGAGTGCTTACCTCTGCAAATTGACTGCACCGAACGGACCTCTAGATATTTTAGCTTCGGTGAGAGTAAGAGCAATAGGACTGTAGTTCAAAGAAATAAAATGGCTGCCATAAAAAAAATTGAATATGTTGAGGACAATGAAAAAGCAGATATGTAATTTACTCTTATCCAGTAACTTCTATAGAGATAAAGGATGAATGACCTCGGAAAAAGCTGTTTTCTAGTCCTCATAGTTTCCAGAACGTTATGGACTAAGCACATGAGAATGATCGAGGAACAATTGAGTAAAGATGACAGGAATCTTGATTGAAAATTTCTTCATTTGGTAACTTAGCATTGTTTTAAGATTTACATCGGCAGCAGAAGTTAAAGTATGATCTGCAATCGCCCTGAATGAGGAGAGACATGGTCTATTACTTTGTGACAGGTGTGTAAATATTTTCATGTGTGAGGAAAACCCCTAAACTAAAAACAAGCAGCTCAGCTACATAGCGAATTTGCCTTTTTTGCTAAATTCCGAGTGAATCAATTGTTTTATGTTTAACCACAGTTCTGATGCGGCCTTCGAGTTGCCCAATAATGAAACAGTTTAAAACTATTTTTTTTCGTTTCCGGATGTTTTCCAGGGAAAGTTATTTACTTATGGTTCGAGTCATGATTGAATACTTTATGACTATAGCTATATACAAAATCATATTACGCAAACAGAAATTCATATGTATGTGAATATACGTATGTATTAAAAATTTAATGTTTCTACATTATGCGAGATCCATGTGAAGCGCCTCAGTGGCGTGATCAGTATGGTCTTGGCCTGCCACCTCGGTGGCCATTAGTTTGATTATCGGCCATTCCATTGAGGAGAGATGAGTATTTCTGGTAATAGAATTTCACTCTTGACGTGGTTTGGAAGTCACGTAAAGCCGTTGGTCCCATTGCTGTGTGGCGGGATCACAAGCTTAAAAAACAAGTGGGCAAAATCCCCCCCACATAAACTTAACCAGTCCAGCTGCCAAACTCACCTTCAGTCACACTTTCCTCTTTACACTACGAAATACGCACAAGACAATTGAGTTACCTACACAAAGAACAAATAAAGAAAATAAATAAAACACAAACACAAACTCATCCAACTGCAGATACTTAGGGCTATGCTGGTCGAGGTCGCTGATACACTATCAACAGCAAAGATAACAACAAAGAACCACAACCCCACAACCAAGGGCCACAACCCCACAACTCAACAACAACCCCACAACCAAAGGCCACAACCCCACAACTCAACAACAACACAATAACCAAGGACCACAACCCCACAACCCAACAATAACACAACACCCAAGGACCACAACTCAATAAAACAGCAAACCAAAAAGGAACACAACCACAACTCAACAACAACAACAAACAAGGAATACAACCACAACAAAAGACCACTGCACAAACATTCACCAACACAAAAAATAACAACACAAAAAGGCAACACACACATCCACTAACGACACCAAGGAATCACAGCAGCTCCCCTCGAGTAGGTTCCAGTATGTGGTGAGGGGGTAAGGGATCCTGCCTTCAAGTTTGCGAAGGCCGGGTCCTGACGGAACGCCTACAAAATTTTTGTATTTAACCGGCATGGACATTTCCACTTTTAATAAAAACAGAGTGGCTGTTTTTTTTAAAACAAAAACAGAAGGCAGTTAACTTCTGCTGGTTCCTTCACATGTTGGCATTGTTGGAAATGAACGAGCTGATGAACTGGCTAAGTCAGGTCATCAAAAAATCCTAGAAGTATAGCAATTCCTTGCTCAGACTACATTCCTGAAATTAAAAAGACAGTAGGATCAGTCTGGCAATTTTATTGGACAACAGAGAGCAATAATAAAATGAGAGAACTCACTGATGTAATCAACCCCTGGCTTTATATGTTAGCAGACCGTCAGAAAGAGGTTACGGATCGGCCACACACGGATTACTCACGGTTTTTTAATGAAAAATGACCCTGAACCATTTTGTGAGGATTGTCTTGTTCCCCTCACTGTAAAACATTTAATAGGAGAATGTCCCAGCTTAATGTCAGCAAGGAACCGTCATTTTAATGTAGTTGGAAGAATGGATCTTAAACTGGATGCCATTATAGGAAGAGATTTTAATGAGGATAGCCTTTTTAGTTACCTTCAAGAAGCAGGTCATCTTGAAAAATTTTAGGATAGTTTGGTCATGATGATTGAGTTTGTGTATGTGTTAGTATGTGTTAAATTTTTATGTACATAAAGTTTACCTCCAATTGATATAATATTTATTACCATATATAAAGTTTTAGTACTTTTAATATCTTATTTATTTCACAGAACTCTGCAGAATTTGGAAGTATGCAGGGTGCCTGTGTAGGTGGGATGGGTATTTCGTGTGTTTTTGGGTTCTCTGTAGTTCTCTGACAGATTTTATATAAACATGTTTATAACTTTTTAATTGACTTTTTCCTTTGTAATCTCTTTTAATGATACAGCGTCAATAACCTCGTCATTGTGACGCCAGTAAGAACTAACAAATCAATCAATCAATCACTACAGCTCACCAACAACCCTCAACAACTCACACATAATGCAACAGGAACTCATAAGCACAACAAATCCAACAACACAGGCACACCAACTCTAAGCGAACAATATCAAACTCAACAACAACTAACAACAAATCAATAACACACAACTTAACTGATTATCAATGCCTTCAACACTTCCCAGACCGCTGCCGACACTACTGATCATCACCGATTCTGACTAAAGATTGACTCAAAACTGTCATCCTAACAACTAACTCCAGCTGCACCAGCAGACAACCCAGAACTCACCAACAGCCAATTCAATCGTTAACCATCCATCCACCAATTACCCCCCCTCTCTCTCTCTCTCTCTCAAGGATGTTGTCAAATGGAATTCCCATAACTCCTCCATGACTGAATAACCACTGGTTCCATGCAACATAAAAACACCATACAAACAAACAAACGAGATCCATGTGAACACAGGAGAGGCGACTGCATTTAATCACCTGTGTCTGGCATGAGGGAAATTAAAAGATCAATTTACAGAGCAATCAAAGCCTGTCGATGTGTCAGGTCTAAAGCAACATGCCGTTCCCTGGAAGATGTGTCATACGAGTATATCTCAATCATGTAGGTAAAAGGAGCAAAGATTAAAAGTTAAAATATTGTTTTTTTTTCTTAAAAAATATATGTTTTCACAAATAATTTTTAATGTCGAAGGATGTTCCATCAGTTTTAGTATGACCTTTTGGGCTGTTAATACAAGTCAGTGTTAGCTATAATAGTTTATTTTTTTTTTACATGGGACATTTTTCATTTAGTGCAATTATTCATCAAGCTGTTACGAAAAATTTTATTTGGCAATATTTCTGTTAATCTTTATAAGCGTTGGTACTAGTACCGTTATTGATTTTCATAGTAAACTTGCTGCTATTACGTGATAATATATTAACATAAAGCGCGAATAATTAATAAAACTATAATGAAAATTGATAAATGGACCTCATCTGTAGGCTTTAAGTTATCCATATCTTCTCTCGCTCTTTCTCTCTCTCTCTCTCTCTCGATAGTTATATTAGCCCCAGTTCACAATGAGGGCCCTTGAATATGTTCAGGAACATCTAGATCATCGCCAACCTCATCTTAACAGGTTGAATGTGGAATGACTCTTCGCACTCCCCCTTCTTCTCTCTCTCTCTCTCTCTCTCTCTCTCTCTCTCTCTCTCGATAGTTACATTAGCCCCAGTTTTCACAATGAGGGCCCTTGAATATGTTCAGGAACATCTAGATTATCGCCAACCTCATCTTAACATGTTGAATGTGGTGAACTACCCCACCCTCACCTCTCTCTCTCTCTCTCTCTCTCTCTCTATCTCTCTCTCTCTCTCTCTCATAGACAATAATGTTAAAGATTCGGTAGTGAGTAGTTTCGCAGATGACACAAGAATAAGTAGAGAAATTACTTGTGATGAAGATAGGAACGCTCTACAAAGAGACCTTAACAAAGTATATGATTGGGCAGAGGTAAATAGGATGGTATTTAACTCTGATAAATTTGAATCAATAAATTATGGAGACAGAGAAAGAAAGCTATATGCATATAAGGGACCTAATAATGAGACCATCACAAATAAGGAAGCAGTTAAAGACCTTGGTGTGATGATGAATAGGAACATGTTATGCAATGATCAAATAGCAACTCTGTTGGCAAAATGTAAAGCAAAAATGGGAATGTTGTTACGGCACTTCAAAACAAGAAAAGCTGAACACATGATTATGCTGTATAAAACATATGTTCGTAGTCCACTTGAATATTGCAATATGATATGGTACCCACACTATCAAAAGGATATTGCACAAATAGAGAGTGTACAAAGGTCATTTACAGCTAGAATAGAAGAAGTTAAGGACCTAGACTACTGGGAAAGACTACAATTCTTAAAATTATATAGTCTAGAAAGGAGAAGAGAACGCTACATGATAATTCAGGCATGGAAACAGATAGAAGGAATAGCAGAAAATATCATGGAACTAAAAATATCAGAAAGAGCAAGCAGAGGTAGATTAATAGTGCCCAAAACTATACCAGGAAAAATAAGGAAAGCACACAGGACATTAATCCACTACGCACCAGCATCGATAATGCAGCGTCTATTCAATGCGTTGCCAGCTCATCTGAGGAATATATCAGGAGTGAGCGTAGATGTGTTTAAGAATAAGCTCGACAAATATCTAAACTGCATCCCAGACCATCCAAGATTGGAAGATGCAAAATACACCGGAAGATGTACTAGCAACTCTCTGGTAGACACTAGAGGTGCCTCACACTGAGGGACCTGGGGCAACCCGAACAAGATGTAAGGTCTGTAAGTAAGGTAAGGTCTCTCTCTCTCTCTCTCTCGATAGAGAGCTATTAACAATGAAAAGTGCTCTAATAATTCAGATAAATGATTCTCCAACTAAGAAATTAATTTAATTATGAATAACCATCCACCTCCATTATGGGTAGAAGATTTTTTGAATCACTGAATATGAATATACAGGTGCCTTTGAAGGTAAAATCACCTCCTTGGACAATGAATAAAATGAGAATTTTACACTCACGAAATATTTATCAAAAAGTTGCTTATATGGACCAGAACACCATAGACAACATACAAAAGAAGACATAAGCAGAAATGGTCCACATTTCTTAATGTATACAGTTGGATCTAAATTGGAAGCGCTCAGAGTGCCAGGTGACAATAATGGTCAGATATGTGTTGTGAGTGTCCAAGTAAGGCCGCCAGCGATTGTCAACTTTTGGCAATAAATCACTGAAGGGAATTTTGTCAGAATTAATTGGTAAATTTAGATTTAATTAATGATGAAAATACGAAAACCCTTAGATCAGTTAACGAATGTTAAAAACAAAATTATTATATGCTGCTTAACTTATTCCGATTGTATTTTACTTTTTATGTATGTATGGATACATGAGTAAACGTATTTATTGTATGCATGTGCTCCAGTGTTAGTTTGTGCATGTGTGAAGTTTTTTGTTTAATTCTTACTCATTCCTCATCATTCCGAATGACCCATTCGGTTCCAGAGCTTATCCTTAAGCATAGAACAGTTTTTTATTTTTAATCTAATCCTTTGGGCCAGCCCTATGAGAGCTGAAAGTCAGCTCAGTGGTCTGGTTAAACTACTTTTACTAATAATGACATTGAAAATTATGAAGAACAGTCACTGACTTTAAATATAGATATAAAATAATGCCCTTATCATGAGCGTAAATGTTATTATATGGTTTAAAAATATCTCTTAATACTCTCTTTGCCGTCAGACGGATTGAAATCAAGTAATCTTTTCATAAAATCTGATTTAGTTTCACACCCCATGACGAGGAAACAGCCCCATTTTAACCTAACGATATAAGATGTCGACGAGCATTTACGTTCCAATTTATATTTGGAGATAAAGACCCAGAAGGTGAAATTTGTATTTCTTTTTGTAATGCACATTTTTGCAGATGAATAGTTTACAAAGTGTTGCTCATCCTTTACGAACAAAGTGTTGCTCATCCTTTACGATAAATTCTGTTATCTTCAGAGTGACCTTGTATTATGATTTTCCTGTTTATCCTTTACCCTTTGATGTCGTCCATAGTCTTTTTGTATAACTCCAGTGGATCTCTGCCGATCCTTAAGAGGTGATGCGCAGTTTAATCCTTTGATCACAACCAAGAAGACTGACTAAGAAAGCAGAAGCTAATTTACGGAGACCTAGGGCAGAGGGAAAGGCGCAAGAACAATCAACAGCATTTATTGAGGCCAACGGCGATTTGCAATGATCCATTGCATCTTTAAGGCTGCAGTAACACATAATTTTGTTTAATAAAAAAAGAGTGTCAATACATAATATTATAAAAATAAAATTTGTTTCTTAAAATACTTTAAAACAAAAGTACCCAGTACATGGCTAAAAAGTGACTAAACAAAAGGTAAAACTGGTAGGAAGTAAACATAACAGCAGAAAAATTACATATATATATATATATATTATATTATATATATATATATAGTATATATATATATAATAGTATATATATATATATAATATATATATGTATATATACTCATACCGGTATGTAATATATGTGTTTGCATATTATAGTATATATATAGATAGATAGGTAGATAATATGCTATGTACAGCTATTCTCAAATCTGACGTATCTTGATTCTCTTTATATCGTCCAGAATCTCAGACTCTACATAACGTTGCCACTTAGCGTTAAACTCTGTTTTTCCCATTTCCAGTGTCTTACATGTTGGCAAGCGTGCGAACACACAGCTAGCACTATTTTCCGTATGGTTCTATAAATATGACCCTTTTTATGCATTGGCATAATTCGCAACATGGGGATTTTGAACAGATTTTTTTTTTTACATTGGTTAGCTCACAGCACGGTGTGATAAGGTTAGTCGTGCGGTCAATGACAATGCACTTAACATGCTCCTCGGGCTGGTCAACATAACCATTTCTGCAGCATTATGACAGTAGACCTGATAGGTTCAACAGTCATAACATTTTAAAAATAGGAATAGGACTTACAAGTTTTCTTTGAATGATGAAGTAGGAATAGGAATTATAACAAGTTTCTTTGAATGATGAAGTTTTAGGCTGTGTTCAAGCTGCCAAAAAAATAATCTAACCCTTCTGAGATGTAATCTCTGTTAACTAAAGAGTTTATTTGTAGAGATTACCTGTTCTTTGAGGAATAAAAGATGGTAGTGATTTTAATTATAAGTATCAATGTCAAGGCCTGTGGAACATTTCTTTTTTTTTTTGACTGGCTTGAGCAATTTTCTTAAAAGTCTTTATACTCGGTTATGGTGTGAATTTATTCATTCATAAGGTTAATTTAATTTAAGTGCAAGACTGTGTAGATAACTTCTTATGCTTTCTGGCCAGAAATGGTTAATATAGACATGTGAATGCTAAGTGTAATGTATGTATAGTAATTAAAGAAATCTAACACATTTAGGCCTAGGAACAAAATCTTGGCTTTAACAAAATAATAATTGCATAGGCAAATATTTGCTAGTAAACCATAATTTTTTAAGTGATTAAGAAATATGACTTAGATAATTTTATTTGTATGAAAATCCAAATATTCCTCTAACAATATAAAGTAAATGGTTTCAAGATAATTTCATTGTCGCTACTCACTGTAGGCCCATGTTACACCAGGTGGGGTTCATGTCGCCCCCCACCACTCTGCTCTGCTCACTTGTCGATATCATTGGAGGTGTTTCTACTTTTGTATTTATTTATTTACATTTTTTCAGTGTTGAGACGTAAAAACAATCAAATAGAACTAATTTTATCGTTGCTTTGTAAGCAATATTAATGTTATGGGAATGTATTTTTTGTTTTTTTATTTAACATTTGAATTGAGGTTTGATGATGACTTTTTGTCAAATGCCTCGGCTATGAGTGAATAAAAGTTTTAAAAATGTTTTGCAACTTAAGTATATGACAGTTTTGACATATATGACGGCATCTCAGACTACGTAACGATACCAATTCATGTTAATTTTTTTTTTTTTTTTTTTTTTTTTTACATTTCCAATGTCTTACATGTTGACATGCTTGCGAACACACACTATTTTCTTATGCATTGGTTTAATTTGCAACCTGGGGATTTTGAACAGATTACTTTTTACTTTGATTAGCTCACAGCAAAGTGTGATAAGGTTAGCGGTGCTGTCAATTACAGTACACCTAACATACTCCTCGGGCTGGTCAATGTAACTACTTCTGCGACATTATAACAGTAGACCTAATAAGTTCAAAATACTAATATGAATTACAAGTTTTCTTTGAATGTTGAAGTTTTAGGCTGTGCTCAAGCTGCCTGTATGTTGCAAAATTAGTTATAGGCCTTGAAAAATAATCCAACCCTTCTGAGATGTTTCAGGATATTTATTGTCAAATGCATCGACGATGAGTGAATGAAAGTTTTGAAAATGTTTCAAAACTTTTTTTTTTTTTTTAAATATTGCTACACATGATATTTTCTTACAGTTTTGAAATATATGACAGATTTTACTCTTATGAAACATTATGACCTTATTGTATGCAATAATCTTGCTTTCACATTGAAATTTGAACTAAATCCTTTGCAGTCATGTTGCGTCAATTCTGAGCATAGCTGTACATTCATTATTACTTTAGCTTAACAGGTAGTTTGGTGGTCTGGCTTGTCTGATGAGTAACAAATTCCATTAAGTATCAAAGACCCTGTATCACAGCCTGCACTTGAACATTTTCAAGGTATCTTAGGCATAACAACAATTCCACGTAGCTCTTAAGCAAACCTGTGCTTTATAGTTACCGTTCAATTCAATAGGTTTAACTAAAAATGTATTACTCGTACATCTAAAATGGTAGCATTAGAAATAAATATCATATATATATATGTATATATATATATATATATATATATATATATATATGATACATATACTTACTCGTATGTGTGTGCAAGGGTGTGTTTGTGTGTGGGCGTGTGATGTATGTGTTTGTGCATGTATGCGTGTGTGTGCATGTTCCATTTAACAGGGGGTTGCCTTTGAAGTGAATCAGTAACAGCCTTCCCTGTACAGGTGATTTCCCCTCACTGGAGTACTCTAACATGTTGACATCCCCTCCACTTTACATCTCAAGAGGGGAAAATTGGACAAGCAGAAACTCCGCATTAGCCTTTCCTTTCCGTGAGATAGAGAAATAAACTATATTCGGTCGTTTTATGAGGCCAAATGGAGACAGTTTGCTGTAACATAAAAATGAAGGCAATGTCGCATTACAATGTTTTTGACCTTGCATATGGTGGCAATCTGTTACTCACAGACGGTTTTAAGGTAAGAAAGAATTTCTTTATGTCAGCGCTTAGACTTCCTTACCTGGAGCATGTGTGGCTTCACAGAGAAGTAAATAAAAAAAAATAATGGATACTTCGTGAAACTCTAGGTGCTGGATGCTGAAAGAAACCAAAATATATGTTCGTGTGAGACCGCCTTAAGGACATACGTTTGTCTGTTTATTCTTTTTTGTATCCCATGGCTTTGTCTCTGACACTCCACCGCAGTCTTTCGTATTTATTTTCTCTGCTGTCGTTTCCCTTCGACCTTTACCCTTCGCCAAATTCTGCGAAAATATTTTTCCGTGTTATTTCTTTCACTTCTTTCATAATGCCACGTTCTGTGTATTTATTTTTTTTTTCATTTCCTTGTTGTTGTCTCGATTATCTTTTTCAGTGATTCGAATCATCATGCTCAAAGTATCTTATAATTATGTTTTAACAAGAAGTTATGTCAAAATATTTTTTATCTACTTTCGGTAGCTACGACTCTGTAGGGGGAGAGTGCCGTCAGCACACTTCACGCATCGCAACGTTGGCAATTCTAGACGGTTTTGACGTTGTTCCTTCAGCCCACAGCCTTTGTAGCCTTTCTCTTTACTTTCATCTCTGCTTCTTCCATTCTAGAGTTGAATGGCTCGAAGTCAGGTGCAGGCGTCGGCTTTGAAGGGGCTTTCCCTGATAGAGCAAGAAGCAAGAAATTATCTTCTGCAGCGTTTATTTTTTATAGCGGAACTCACAATGGAAATAGTTTTATTGTATATTGTGACTTTAGAAGTCATATTAGAGATATTGGAATGGTTGCTGTTAGTGAAGAGGAGAGGGACAAAAGTAAATTTTTTTGCCGGGTGCCTTCTCATCATTAAAACCTATATTAAAACTTACGTCTACAGCAGTAGACAGAAGTCCAGGTATTCTTTTTCCACCTTTGGCTTGCTTCCTGTATTCGATCACTTCTTCGTTTTGCAATCTAATTTGTAGAGTATCTTTGGCAAGGCCTTTCTGATTTGCTACCAGTTGCTGTTTTTCTCTAAGTAGAGAAATAAATTTTGGATGAGAAATAATGATCAAGGAGATCGCTTTCGTCTTAAAAAAAATGTTTTTGACTTCATACACAAGCATAGCAATGTCTGAGAACTCGCACAAATTATCATGTATGCTAAAGGTTATATTTTCTGTATAATAAATGGTATGGGTGTATATATCATATTTACAAATATTACGTTTTTATTTATACAAAAGTATATTTTGCATACATCAACTACTAGATAACGTTCGATGTTCGTGTCGGGTGAGGCTTCAGGGACATGCGAGGTATTCCTTGTGCTTCCCTGGTGCTCTTGCATTGCTTGAGGGAAACGATGCGTCTAGTGAACGTTCGGGGGCGCGCTGTCTGGTGCGCCTTCGCTCGCCCATTCCTTCTGCTGGAAGAAGAAGAAGTACAACTTAGTTTACCAGACCACTGAGCTGATTAACAGCTTCTCCTAGGGCTGGCCCGAAGGATTAGATATTTTTACGTGACTAGGAACCAACTGGTCACCTAGCAACGGGACCTACAGCTATTGTGGGATCCGAACCACATTATATAGAGAAATGAATTTCTATCACCAGAAATAAATTGCGCTCATTCCGTGTTGGCCGAGCCGAGGATTGAACCTCGCCCCACCGTCCTTCTGCTGGAAAAGGATGAGTATGTGATCCGACTCTTGCTGGATATGAAGAGTCGGTTTTTGAACGTCGATGCTTACCACGTCCGCTATTAAAAGACGGCCATAGACTCTTTCTTTGTCCTTAGGTCATGTCTACCTTTAACGTTAAATAATATAAAAAAACTACTGGGCTAGAGGGCTGCAGTTTGGTACGTTTGATGATATGAAGGTGGATGATCAGCATACCAATTTGCATCCTCCTCTAGCCTCTATAGTTTTTTAAGATCTGAGGATGGACAGAAGTGCGGACGGACAGACAAAAGCCTCACAGTAGTTTTCTTTTACAGAAAAACTAAAAATCAAGACTGAGCCGGAAATGGAAATTTGTATGATAATAGTGATATTTATGACAGCAATGATCATTATTTCTATTTAAGTCTTGTTTCATGTAATAAGATATTGCTTCAGCATAGGAAGCGTTAAGAAGTGAATAAAAGGAATCGCTTTCATTTTGCTTAACTGCTTCACAGGCATTCGGTTTTGAGTGAAAAATACCGGAAGTCTGCAAGAACACCGAAGCTCTGGCCTGATGAACGTCATTTCCCAAATAATCGTCTTAAATTCTAAATGAAGCATAACAAGCATTACGGGGATGTGATTAGCGAAAGGGGAAATTCAGCCAAGCCGTAATTATCATCGAATCTTATGCATTTAATAATTCTGTTTCAGAAATTCTGGAACATGAAAATGCATTGCATTTTGGAACCCTCGGTGCCTCTGGAATGAGGCGGTCTCTTCCTCATTCTTCTTTAAATCGTTCTCCGTCAGTAACGGCCCTCGGGGAAACTGGCTATGCAAGCGGACAAGGAAATACATTAGAAGACTTTAATTCTTCCTGTTCAACAATTGCTGAGCTGCAATAAATATCATGCTTTCATCTTCTTAAAAGCGCAGGGAAATTTTATGTGCATGAATTTTAAAAGAGGGAATTGATTTAGTCATCATAAATTATGGCGCAAAAAAAAAAAAAAAGGAGGAAAGGAAAAGATAACATTAAGTTCTTCGTGTATTTAAAGTGTCAGATTTAGACGAAGGATGACTGTCTCTATATCTAGCAACGTTGCTTCAATAGCCAGTTCGTAAGTTCTTAATATTTTGTAATTTTAAAAATGCAAGCATAATTAGAATTATTTCCAAAGTCTTAATTGCTTTAGATACAACTTTATCTATTTAGCATTTGGGTGTTAAACTTATGAAAATGCCATAGAAATTGTCGAGGTTGAAAAGAATTCATTATTGCATTTAGATAACTCCTGATGAGATTTTTATGCGGTCACTTTACTTTAAAAAGCACATTGAAACCCCCAGTTATCTGCCCAGGGCATTCTTTCTTACTTTTACGTTGCGTACCTCTTATGGATTCATAGGTGTTCTTTTCTTTATTTTTGATAGGTTTTTATGCTTCCTTTCTGACATAGACTTTGGAATTCTTCAAACATCGACATTTTCCTTTAATCACTGTAATATACCTTCAGCCACACGAATCAGGCACCAGTGTTAATGTTCACTGTTGCTGAATGTTGCTATTTATATATCATTGTTAAGTTGCTTGTTTTATAATATTTTTTTGTGTTCTTGTGTTTTAGGTTCGTTGACATTTCCTTGCTATACCTGAAGGTTTTGCTGAAAGAATGTCTAATTAATGATCCTTGAAAAATGAATCGTTCTTTATACTTCTGCTATGTAAGCTGCCTCTTTTTTTTTTATACACTTCTATCGTCATTACCAAGGAAAATATTTTCATTTTTTATGTCTATCAGTTCCTATTGAAAAAAAACCTTCAGAGATTAATATGTTGTAAATGTCCTTAGTTGTCGAATCTGTTCAAGCTTCTATATGCTACTGTTAGTATAAAGGCTCTCTCTCTCTCTCTCTCTCCTCTCTCTCTCTCTCTCTCTCTCTCTCTCTCTCTCTCTGTACACTATTGATTCTATGCCATTTCTTTCAATCATACAAGAAGGTTAAAGATTGCCCTTTTACCTCATCCTCTCGCTGGCCTGTATCATATTTGTTATTTAGTTAACTTTCATTCCTTTTGCTCCCTTTGTATAGTAATTGCTGCGTTATATGATTTAAAGAAAAAATTTAAACTTATCTTTGACATTGTGATAACCTTGTTTCTAGTTAATGCATCGACATTTCAGAGCAACATAGATACACAGATTTAAAATTTGTTGGAGTATTGCTTCTTGTAATGTAGATCGACGTCAGCAAATAAATTTTTTTAGGTTGTATGACTATTGTTTATGTAATTTACCTTTCAAACTGTAGTAATCATACATAAGACGGGGTGTTTAAAAGATTCATCTTGGAATGATCTATAGATCACTTTTAGATGGGGTATTGTGTATTTTACTTCTTGAATGCAATAATTGGCAAAAGGATTGGAACAGTTTAGTTGATAATAAGATGAGAGAAATAACGAATGTTATATCCCCTTGGAATTATAACGTGATGCCCCGAAAGTGGAGACTACTCTTTGTCGTCTCCGAATTGGTCACACTCGGATGACACATGAGTTTCTGCTAGCTGGCCAACACCAACCATATTGCGACGACTGTTTGATACCCTTGACTCTGAGGCATTTGTTGACTAAATGCCCCACTTATGGCACAGAAAAAAATAGATATCTGTTTGAGGCTCGAGATGAGGATGGCAGGTTCATCCTTGCCAAGATTCTTGGACATGATGTGTCATACAATGCTAGCGGCATTTTTAGATTTATTTCAGAAGCAGGTCTTCTGAAAGCTATTTAACTTTTATAATGACATATTTGCTTTATGGTTTTAATTGAATATTCTTTTATTCTTTATTCATAATAAACGATATTGGCGTTCATAACCTTCGATGTCAGGATGACGAGAAAACTTTCAATCAATCATCAATCAATCAATCAAAACACACAAGCTAACCTAGCCTACAAAGAAAGCCTTGTCTGTATCAACCAATAGTATTACACTGTTTATTTAAACATATATATTATGCATTACATTTTCATTTACAAGTAATTCACACTGAAATCCAGTAACATCTCTTATTTTCGTAGTAATACGCAATGTTAGTAGCATTATTCAGGCGATAAACCCTTATTCATGTGGAGCAAGCCTACAAGGTGCAATTCAACTAATAAAGAATTAGGTGTTCAATTGAAAAAAATTACTGAAGATAAAATAAATACAGAAAGATGATGAAGAATGTCGAAGGATCCAGTGCTTCTTTGTGTACGGGGTCAAAATATATTTGTCAAGGAATACAAAATTTACGGTTTTTTTTTTTTTTTTGATCACCTGTGGCTTGATCACTAAAAGTAATTTTATGACTAGGCCCACAGATCATTGTTGCAAGTTATAAGTTTTTTCTAATTCTTCACAAATTATCATGCATGCTAAAGGTTATATTTGCTGTATAATAAATGGTATGGGTGCATATATCATATTTACAAGTATTACATTTAGTATTTATACAAAAGCATATTTTGCGTATATCAATTGCTAGATAAAGTTCGTGGTTCGTGTCAAGTGAAGCTTCAGGGACAAGCGAGGAGTTACTTGTTCTTCCTTGTGTGCTCTTGCATTTCTTGAGGGAAACGATGTGTCTAGTTTTCGGGGGCGAGCTGTCTGGTGCGCTTTCGCTCGCCCATTCCTTCTGCTGGAAGAAGAAGTATATCTTAGTTGTACCAGACACTGAGGCTGATTAACAGCTCTCCTAGGGCTGGCCCGAAGGATTAGATATTTTTACTCGACTGGGAACCAACTGGTCACCTATAAACGGGACCTACAGCTTATTGTGGGCCCGAACCCATAGTATATCGAGAAATGAATATCTATCACCAGAAATAAATTCCTCTCATTCCTCGTTGGCCGAGCCGAGGATTGAACCTCGCCCCACCGTCCTTCTGCTGGAAGGGAGTGGTATGTGATCGACTCTTGCTGGATATCAAGAGTCGCTTTTTGAAAGTCGATCCTACCGAGTCCTCTATTAAAAGACGGCCATAGTCTCTTTCTTTGCCCTAAGGTCATGGCTACCTTTACCGTTAAATAATATAAAAAAACTACTGGGGCTAGAGGGCTGCAGTTCGGTAGGTTTGATGATATGAAGGTGGATGATCAGCATACCAATTTGCATCCTCCTCTAGCCTCTATAGTTTTTAAGATCTGAGGATGGACAGAAGTGCGGACGGACAGACAAAGCCTCTCAATAGTTTTCTTTTACAGAAAACTAAAAATCAAGACTGAGCCGAAACGGAAATTGTGATGATAATAGTGATATTTATGACAGCAATGATCATTATTTCTATTTAAGTCTTGTTTTATGTAATTAGATATTGCTTCAGCATAGGAAGCATTGAGAAGTGAATGAAAGGAATCACTTTCATTTTGCTTAACTGCTTCACAGGCATTCGTTTTTGAGTGAAAAATATCGGAAGTCTGCAAGAACACAAAAGCTCTGGACTGGTGGACGTCGTTTCCCAAATAATCGTCTTAAATTCTAAAATGAAGCATAACAAGCATTACAGGAATGTGATTAGCGAAAGGGGAAATTCAGCCAAGCCGTAATTATCATCGAATCTTATGCATTTAATAATTCTGTTTCAGAAATTCTGGAACATGAAAATGCATTGCATTTTGGAACCCTCGGTGGCTCTGGAATTAGGCGGTCTCTTCATTCTTCTTTAAATCGTTCTCCGTCAGTAACGGCCCTCGGGGAAACTGGCTATGCAAGCGGACAAGAAAATACGTTAGATGACTTTAATTCTTCCTGTTCAACAATCGCTGAGCTGCAATAAATATCATACTTTAATCTTCTTAAAAGCGCAGGGAAATTTTATGTCCATGAATTTTAAAAGCGGGAATTGATTTACAGTCATCATAAATTAGGCGCAAAAAAAGGAATGAAAAGATAACGTAAGTTCTTCGTGTATCTAAAGTGTCAGATTTAGACGAAGGATGACTGTCTCTATAATCCAGCAACGTTCCTTCAATAGCCAGTTCGTAAGTTCTTAATATTTTGTAATTTTAAAAATTCGAGCATAATTAGAATTATTTTTAGAGTCTTAATTGCTTAAGATACAACTTTATCTCTTTAGCATTTGGGTGTTAAACTTACGCAAATGCTATAGAAATTGTCGAGGTTGAAAAGAATTCATTATTGCATTTAGATAACTTTTCAGTGTGTACGTAAGTATGTATACTCGTATGTGTGTGCGTGTTTGTATGTTTATGTACGAATACGTCATTTGTGTGGTTGCAAGTGTATTTCCTAAGGATGATGGAATGATGAGATTTTAATGCGGTCAATTTACTTCAAAAGCACATTGATACCCCCAGTTAACTACCCAGGGCATTCTTTCTTACTTTTACGTTGCGTACATCTTATGGATTCGTTAGGTGTTCTTTTTTTTTTTTCTTTTTGATAGGTTTTTTATGCTTTCCTTTCTGACATAGACTTTGGAATTCTTCACACATCGACATTTTCCTTTAAGCACTGCAATATACCTTCAGCCACACGAATCAGGCATCAGTGTTAAAGTTCACTGTGTTGCTGAATGTTGCTATTTATATATCTTTGTTAAGTTGCTTGATTTTAATATTTATTTCTGTTCTTGTGTTTTATGTTCGTTGACATTTTCTTACTATACCTGAAGGTTTTGCTGAAAGAATGTCTAATCAAAGATCCTTGAAAAATGAATCGTTCTTTATACTTCTGCTATGTAAGCTGCCTAGTTTTTTTTATACCCTTCTATCCTCGTTACCAAGGAAAATATTTTCATTTTCTATGTCTATCAGTTCCTATTGAGTAAAAACCTTAGAGATTAATATGTTGTAAATGTCCATAGTTGTTCGAATCTGTTCAAGCTTCTTTATGCTACTGTTCGTATAAAGGCTCTCTCTGTCTCTCTCTCTCTCTCATTCTCTCTCTCTCTCTCTCTATCTGCTCCTCTCTTCTCTCCCTCTCTCTCTCCTCACTCTCTCTCTTGTACTATTGATTCTATGCCATTTCTCTCAATCATACAAGAGGAAGGTTGAAAACTTTCATATTCATCTTAAAGATTGCCCTTTTACCTCATCCTCTCGCCCCTGGCCATGTATCATATTGTTATTTAGTTAACTTTCATCCTTTGCTCCCTGTATAGTAATTGCTGCGTTATATGATTTAAATTTTTTTTTTAACTTATTTTTGATATTGTGATAACCTTGTTTCTAGTTAATGCATCGACATTTCAGAGCAACATAGATAAACAGATTTAAAATTTGTTGGAGTATTGCTTCTTGCAATGTAGATCGACGTCAGCAAATATATTTTTTAGTTCTTCTGGTCTGTTGTATGACTTTATTGTTTTATAATTTACTTATCAAACTGTAATAATCATACATAAAGACGGAGTGTTTAAAAGATTCATCTTGGAATGATCTATAGATCACTTTAAATGGGGGGTAGTGTATTTTACTTTTTGAATGCAAAAATTTATTTTGTGAATTATTTTCATGACTCGCCTTAAGAGAGGCTCTTGCCAGCAAGGTGACTCGGGAAGTGAGGACTGCTTTCTGGTGTAATTACTATCCTCAGCGTCAGGAGAGAGAGAGAGAGAGAGAGAGAGAGAGAGAGAGAGAGAGAGAGAGGAGAGAGAGAGAGAGAGAGAATTTTAGTTATTGTCGATGGGAAAACTGGATATTGTAAGCCTTAGGAACTGAATGGAAATGTTTGAATAAGGAAACTATGCACATATTATTCAGCAATTCAATGGGGAAAAGCTAGAGAAAACGAATCCTAGTAAATCCTTTGGTTGTTTACTTAGGGCAAAATTTGATGAATTATTCACATTAAACTTTTGAGGGTGAGTTGGATGCTGTGCCATCACTGCATTCCACCGTCTTTTGAGAGCACCCTCGAAATAGGTATCTTTCATGTGGGTTCTGTGAAAATTCGAGAAGAGGTCAAAATTGTTGTTCGCCATTTTTTCTGCCATAGTGTCAGTTTCAAGCTGCAGACTATGAACAATTTTTGAGATTTAGGATCACCCTGTGAGATTTACTTCGTATGATTTATTTCAAACTGTGAAATCTCTGGTCTCGGCTTCTAGAAGGCCTTAAGATAGAAAAAATAAATTGTAGCCATTTCCTTGAACTGCTGTAAATAATTTCATTTTTTTCGCTCCCTTGCGGTGGCTTAGCTAAATGTGTAGGTTTTTCTCACCATGACTAGAAATTTATTTCTATCAACCACTTACGTATGATTATGAACGAATATTCATGTTGAATGTGATATATTGCTTTGTGGTAATGTGGAGACCGTTATAAGAAAGCTCTTTTATTATATACAAACTACCCAAATCAGTTTGCGATATGAGGGCTTCATTTGCTTGTCCTGACAACCTACGGGTCAACCGTGCGTCCGATTTCTTTACGGTAAATTGCCAGGGAATCTTCAGACCCATTGTGTGGAGCTATGGTAAATACGACGTGAAACCCGGCGGGGGTTCAGAATAAATATATCAAACGTTAATGAAATCAATAGCTTACGTATGGTTACTACGAATGGATATGCGTGTAATGCCTTATATAATTAAAATGGGTTTATGAATGTAATTAGTAGTCGATGGAATTCTGAAAACCAGATGACCGCTTACGACACTTCAAGATAAACTAAGTAAGCCGAATTATTACCAGTTTTGATAAGCCCTGATTATGTATTTACAGAATGAAGAGATGAATTTCTTTACTGCGTAACTATTTAATTTGTGAAACAATTATTGTCTGGGTTTGAAGAGAAATGTCTCATTTCTCGTTTCATTTGTGGGAATTGTTTCAGTTACCCGGATCTTGTTGTTAACAGTGTCTGTTTTCTGTGTCGAGTCCCAATGGATAATTTGACTTTCATTTGATTAACTTAATCTAGCTGTTCTCGTGATAGTTTAGAATATTCTTTTCTTCTGGAATGAAAGCTGTTTTTTTTATAGTTTAGAGTCAATTAAGTGCTTAAATTAATTTTTGCAATTGTCTTGTGTGGTTGGTCCTGAGATTTCAGGTTGGCCGTGCTACTATGCAATGTATGAGGGACCTTCAGCGTCTTTGCATATATATATATATATATATATATATATATATATATATATATATATATATATATATAGATATATATATATATATATATACTCCTTATCTGCCGCCCATTACATTTTCTCTGCATCATCATTATTGTCTGAGTTTGAAGAGAAATGTCTCATTTCTACTGATTTTGTGAGGAAATTATAAGTTCGAAACGGGATAATAAAGATAAGTCACAATAGAACAGAGGGCAGCATATGTAGCTGACTTCATGAGAAACATAAAAAGACTAATTACTTTTTCTGTTTGAATTCCACAAAGCGTTCATCCTACTATTCATTCAGATGTTTCGGGTACGAAAGTAATTCTCTTTCATTAATTTTTTGGATGAGGATTTGTAATGAGATTATGGCAGCACTCGTTTAATTATTCCTATTTTTTTTATTCTTTCATATTGATAGTGTTTTACGGACTCCTTCATACGGACTCCTTCAAGTTTAATAATTATTCCTTTAATCGTTGCCATAGTAACCTACCGCTTAACATGTAAAACTCCACCAGCGATAGATTGCGTTATAATTTTTCTCTTATGTAGTCCAGACTCAGAAAAGCTTCTCATTTTTAATTCATTATAGTTAAAATGATTTCCGGAATACCTCCCATGGTGGTTATCTAAAGGGATAATTTATTTTGTATAATTAAAACATCTTCCCGGATGAGGTATAATGATTTCATAACTGCTTGTTGTAAACGATAAAGTTTCAGAGTTTCTGAGCAAACTGATAGGTATCGTCCAATTTCTGCTTTTCCTGGGTTCTTTAATGTTAGATAATACTGTAGAAAATTTCAAGCTTAGTAAACCACACGTGTAATCGATTTTGTTTTTATGATCGTAGGAAGGGACATAGTTAAGATTAATTCAGGTTCTTAATGTTTTACGTTAGATCATTATTGCGTCTGTGCATCTCATGCGCGGTGCATTGTATGCATTACTGAAGGTTCTTTGCAGCGTCCATTCGGTCCCTGGCTACAGCCCCGTACATTCCTCTTTATCTACCTCCTTTCATATTCTTTCTGCCATCTTACTTTCGACCATTATCTGACAATTGTCATAATGCAGCAGCAAGGTTTTCCGCCTGTTACACCTTTGTAACCCTTTAATCTCAATTTCCCTATGAGTGCCGAATAACCTCATAGGTCCCAGCGGTTGGCCTTAGGCCTAATTTGTATATATTCCATTCTATTCGTACAACTGACTTTATTATTAAGTGAAACTCATGGCATGCATCATCTTCATTGTTAATAGAACACTGCTCAAGTTTTGCTAGATCCTGAGTAGTACATTTAATAAACTGGTGCTTGGCTGAATGTTTGATTTATTATATTATTTACTGTCACTTTCTTTGGATTATCTGGTTGAAAGTGATCCAGTGAGGAAGTCATCAGACTTTTTACATAGTGCGGATGTTTTCTGAGATTTAGTAGTCACAGGTTCTATTTAGACCATAGTGTCAAGATTTCCAGTTTTCTTATTATTAAGAATCTGTTTCAGAGAGGAACTACTCAAATGGTCCATAGTCTCTTAACCAGTTTTTACTATACATGTTATGGAGTCAGCATTCTCTTTAGCTAAAGGCACTAGGAATTAGACCAGAAACATCTACCTGTTTTATGTAACTATGGAACCCTTTTTCTTGGTAATGCAATAGAGGTCAATTTTCAGATTACAAGAGACTGACACTCTAGCATCATTGCCACCCCCTGAATAGCTGGCTCTTTCACCACCATCAGCTTGATTGCCCAAGCATTTTCTCTTATCCCTTCCTGATCATTGATGAACTTCACTCTCTAAATGTGGGTACTTAGCCTGCTCCACTATTCTTTTTTTCATTTGTTCATATACGAAACAAACCTTCGGTCTTACTTAGGATAATATAATCTAGCACCAGCTGAAATCTGGTAGAATTGATAAACAAAAAAACTTTGTGTAATCCAGGAACTATGGTATCTTGTGCTTGTCATGGGTATTTATGAGGGCTCACACAATGCCTTTGGGCATTCCGTGAGTGAATCATTACTTCCTTACCGCCTTTAAGATAGAACGTGATTACTCTCTATCTCTTTGAAGCCAGTTAGTTTGTCCTTTTTTCTTTCCTATCTTTTCTGTGTGCTCAGTTGTGTGATTTTGTAGGTTTGTATAAGTTGTGAGAGATCATGGGAGAATATTGCCTCACCCAATTAAAGCAATAAAGCTTGCAAGAAACAAAGGAAATGCCCTGTGGCTGCAAGTGGGTTT
This sequence comes from Macrobrachium nipponense, assembly GCF_015104395.2. NCBI lineage: Eukaryota > Metazoa > Arthropoda > Malacostraca > Decapoda > Palaemonidae > Macrobrachium > Macrobrachium nipponense. The sequence continues at coordinate 81,790,137 of NC_087209.1, forward strand.
CCTCGAGATTTTTAACTTCAGTGTCTACGGATCCTCACTCAACATGCTTTAGTTGCAGAGGAAAAGTATGTACAATTACTAACCCATGTTCAATTTGTCGTTGTTGGTTAGTGAAACAATAGACAAAGTTTTATGAAAAGGGTCAGTACAAGAGAAATGAGGTAGCGCCATCTTTGGATGACCAAGCGGTCTTCAGCTTCTTTTCTTCCAACTATGCACGATGCTGTTCCATACGTTTCATCACTGGTATTAGATGCTTCCCATACCCTTTGGTTTCTTTTAATGATTCGTTATTGGAGGCATCACGAGGGGTTTTGGGCAATTTTGTACCTAATTATGCTCCTTCCTTCCCTCCGGAGAGAAGGGGAGGATCGCCATGTTTGTAGTATGTTTCAGCCCCCGATACACAGGATGGAGGGGATTTGGGTGGTATTAGGCCTATCAGGGGTACCAACATTGGATGGGTTGTTGTCTTTCTATATGATGTCAAGCTTCCCTTTGGGTCATCCCTCCTCCCCCTGGTCTGCGGTTTTGGGGTCGAACACTACAACAGCTGCAGCAGCGCATATGATTCCAACTTCACAGAATTTGGGAATTAACTTTGTGGCCCTTGCAGGGATTCCATCAATATCTACACTGCCCCTGCCATCAAGCATGGTGACGTCACAGCCTGCTCCCTCAGTGACATCACAGTCTAACCTGACGTCTGCCACGGCGTCACAGCCTACCTCCATTCTCACATCTTTGATGTCGTTGGATGCAACTATGATTTCAGACTCAGTAGCACGCACATATATGGAGAAATTACAAGCTTTGGAAGAGAAGATAAATAAGACAGGCAAGAAGAAAAGACATAAATTGTCTTCTTGTTGTTGTTGTTCTTCTAGTTCAGCGTCATCAGTGTGTGCACCAGTCAAGCGTTGGAGGATATGGGACTTCGTGGCTGATCCTCGTGCCAAAAGAAGATTAATTTCTTCTTCATCTTTGAGCCAGGACTGTCACATCACTATCAAAAACAATACGCAGCAGGTAGTTGCTAGTGCCAGAAAGCAAAATGGCGATTGTCATTTGGATACGTCGCCATGGCCGAAGGGATCGACAGACACTGGGGGGAAGAGGATGGGACTATGGTGCCAACTGTGATGAGGAAAAGGAAACAAAAAAAAAAAAAAAAAAAGGTTTGTTTGGAGATACCCTCCATAGTTGTTTAGGAAATCAGCAAAACTGTGATGAGAAATAATTTGTTGGGGATACTCCATAGTTGTTTAGGGAACATCAGCAGTGGGTATGCATCGATCTTCAAAAGACTGGGGAGCAGGTTCCAGTCACCTGTAAGACCTTTCAAGATGAGGAGGAAAGATATAAACGCTCCAATTAAAAGGTCGAATATACAGCATTGGTAACCCAACCAAATACACTGGTTAAAGTGGCAGTCCGGCTTGTGACCAGAAGATCAAGGTCAAGATCCCCAATGGCCTTTGTTGACAATAGTAAAAACAGTGATGATGTATGTTCTCCCTCAAGGGAGCCGTCATTCTGGAGGAATAGACAACATTCTTGCTCTAGATCAAGGAGGATTAAAAGGTTTAGATGTTCGCATTCACGTGGTGGCTATTCAAGAACTAGCCCAGCATGCCATCAGATAACACTTACTTGTCAAGAAACTGCTACATTGGAGGCAACAGCTTCTTCTATCTTTCAAACAGCTTCATTGTTAGACCTTTGGTCAACAGCAGTGGCTAAGATTACGTCTTCACAGTCAAACTTTCTCAGATTGCTTCAAGCTGGTTCCAGAGTGATTTCATATTTGACAAACTTGAGTGCCAACATATGGGCTAGTATCCTATTGATGAGGAGAGATGCAGCATTGGCTAAATTAAGCCATACTGTAGATTTGGAAGCTCTGCTAGCCATTTGGAATGGAGATATCCTAGAGTCACAATTTCTGGAAACCGTCCTAATGAAATAAGACAATTACAACAAACACCACAGAAGAGAGTACCTTCTCCTCCAAGAAAGAAATTACCCCAGTGGCCCTTTCACAATTGAGTCAATAGATGTTCTGAGAGAATTACCTCCTTGGAACAACCTACTATGTTAACCACGTGTGGAGAGGTACCACCAAGTAACTCCTGCAAGCAAGAGGCTTTTCTCAAAAGGTGGTTATCCCAGATGGCAGGTGTGTACCAGGGAAAGTGGTCTGTTTACTGTGATTGGTGTTATAGATGGAGTCTTTCTCCACTCGGAACTTCTGTTCAGCAGTTAGCTGATTTTCTGATATACCTCAGAACAGAAAAACATCTTTTTGTATCTGCCATAAAGGGGTACAGACTGCACTAGTTTCGGTTCTACGAATGTAAGGTGTAGATATGTCTTCTTCATGGGAAATAGCTATGTTAATGAAGAATTTTGCGCAGTCCGGTTCCTCTAAGGAACTAAAGTCTCCTGATTGGGATTTAACCATGATATTGGCTGGCCTTACTAAGCTCCCATATAAACCATTGCGCCAACCATGGATAGAAGCTTGACTCTAAGAGTAGTCTTCTTGTTGTCTCTAGCATCGACCCAAAGAGTAGGGGAGCTACATGGTCTGTCATATGAGGTGAAGTATTCCATATTTTGGAAGTCGATAGTCTTCGAATTGTACCAGAATTTGTAGCCAATACTCAAAATCCATCAGTGACAGCTGGCAGATTTGTCTCCTTTTCTATACCTTCTTTGCGGATAATGACCTCGGTGGATAATGTTTTTTTGTCCTGTCAGGGTACTATGAGCTTAATAAAAATGAAATCAGCATCTCAGACCTAGATGTCAAAGGCTTTTTGTGAGTACAAAAAAGAAGTGTCCAAGAATGCAATGTGGTTTTGGCTAAGAGAAATGATCAGGAATGCATATTTGACAGAATCTGGAAGGTCAAATAATTTTGTGAGAGCTAGAGCTCACGACATGAGGGGGATGGATTCTTCTTTGGCATTCAAGAAAAATATGTCTGTTGAGAGGATTTTGAAAGTTGGTGTTTGGCTACGTCAAATAACTTTCACTTTCTTATATTTAAAGGATGTCGCCCATAGATCTTTGGACACTTTTTCCTTGGGTCCAGTGGTTGCTGCTCAACAAGTGCTATAGCTCATCAAGTACCCCTGGCAGGTCAGTTAGTATCTAGGAAGAGTACCATCATGAGCTGGAATGGACTAGATATAGGTGAGTGTGACTGCCATGCTTTTAAGATAATCAATAGCATAAGATACTTTTCAGTAGCAATACAACCCTCTCTGTAGCAAGGAGAGAGTGGGGTGGTAACAAATCCATATACAGGATACCTGGGCTTATTCTGAGAACAGATAGCTCTCTATCTTTTGCAAATGCAATGAACTATGTTATTGTATGAAACACCCAGAGAGGTGAACCAATATATTCTCATATATCATAGGTACTGAGGTTGTAGTCGATTGTCTGAGAATATTTAAATTCAGAAATGGACTAAAGGTGGCAAACTCCCAGTCAGTTAAGGATACTTACCTTTCACCAATGAGTAAGTCTATCCCAATGTTAAGACCAAAGGTTTATTCCGTATATGAACGAATGACAAATTTTTAATCAATTTGTATTTTTTATAACTAACAAACCTGAGGTCTTAACAGATAAGGGCCCACCTCGAAGAGTAACTGATGCACTACAATGGGAGCTCCTACAATGCCCAAGGCATTGTAGGAGCTCCCAAATACTCTGTGAGCAAGCACAGATGCCAATAGTTCCTGGATTACCCAAGATTTTTAATTAATTTTACCGGATTTCCAGCTGGTGCTAGAAGATTATCCTAATGTTAAGACCTCAGGTTTGTTAGTTATGAAAAATACAAATTGATTAAAAATTTGTCCTTATTGGAAGTTTGGACGCATGTACCCTTTGGTTTAGTATAGAATTTATTTTATCCCTGGTCACATCTGATAATTATCTAGTACATCCATCTTGTTACCCCTACTGCAAATCTATGCAGTAGGGGTAACAAAGCCTCTTGACCGTCGACTTCAAAAGGCTTTACTGTATCAAACCTTTATACTCTGTGAACTTTTTTGTTGGGTTATTTTAATATCAGTTTTAGAGTGTTAGTGGCAGTTTGGCTGTGTAATCATTGCCGACATCTATTCTTCTCTAGCTCTTAACATATGTCAATGCTCTTTTTGTCTCGCAATTAATGTTTGGGAGATCTGTTTGGCATTTATGACTAATGACTACGGCCAGGGCAACTGATGCCAGGACAGCTGATTCCCGGATAACTCATTTTGGACAAGTCATACCTTGACAGTTGATACCTAGGATAACTGATATATAGGACAATTCATAACAGGTGTAAAGTGATAACTATTTAATCTTTTAAGAAAAATTAGGAATAAAAGAACAAATATTAAAAGAAAAATTTATTTTATGGGGGACAATGAAAACAAAAAACATTAAAGACAGTCAGAATAAGTCGGTATAAGAAAATTTACTAAAACTGAAACTTGATTATATGCCACAAATCTTAAGGAAAACATTTTCTGGCAAAGCTCATACTTTCTAAGTAAAGTTACCAGTCGCTTGTAGCGCTCTTTCTAAACCTGATTTTGATGTATCTGCACTCCCCGTTCCAAGTCAGTTTTCTTTTTCCACTCCAAAATCGCCCCCAACTTTGGAGTATTTATTAACTTCCAGATATTCGGATGTTGTCATGAAATTGAATTGTGTAAGGCATTTTGAAAAACTTCAAGGCTATGATTAGTGATAGTCATGCCAGTTGAAGTCCTCTCTTTAATACTCCATATTTCAATTGGGAATATTAGTGCTTCTTCCTCTTTCGGGTTCTATGTACGTCACTTCAAAATACGAAAAAAATTCTTGTAGCAAACTATTGTTGTCGGACAGTTCTTCGTATGCAACAATAACATCAATCACTGCTGAAAAGCACTTTTCCTTCAGACGAAATACTTCGTCTTTGGTATATTGGACTTTATGACCTAGCTCGACAAGTTTTTGGTGGATGTTTTGAGAGAAATCAATTTTGAGAGAAATCAAATAAACCACCATTACCTCTTGACAGGAAATCTTGAAATAAGGCTATTCATGGGGTCTTTTTCGAAGTCCATCATATACCATTTAGACTGAATACCAGTGCGAAGAGTAACTGAGAAAACAACCGATCATAAATTTGCTTGCCACTTGTTGGGTAACAATGCGAAAACACGAGAAAATTCAAATGACCTATTTAAATGCTGATTGTATATAGCAGGTGATATATACTAGATGGACACACTTTAAATGTGCCATCGTCAGCCCAATCACAAATTTTAACAAGATCATCCACCCCTCTTTATGAGGCGAGCATTGGCATTCTTTCCTCATTTTCTGCACCAGTATCATATTGCAAAAATGGTTCCCCAGATTCAAATTTGCAGTACTGTAGCGGGATATCAAAACCATATCTTTCTGATGGAATAAGGGAAGCACTAGTACTCTGCTGTCCCCACCGACGAATACTTCGTGGTACATTTGATGTGCTGACAGTCCAGCCAATGCCTCATCTTGTAGATAAGAACATTCTGTCGCGGCATTAATTCTTGCTGTCTATTGTGATTGCCAAGGCTTTGGCTTTTATAGAACCTAGGACAATGATCGATTTCACTTAATTCGCATCGGCGCTGTGAAAGTGTTCCCCTGTTGAAGATACTATTTCTAATGGGGCCTCCTCAGCCATCGTCAGAACATGAGCTTTGCACATCTTTACTTCAGATAGCCACATTTTTCTTGATTTATATGCATTCTGTCTGAAAATTATATAGTTATCATCCACAAGCTTAGCAGCTCCTCGCTGAGATTTTATTTAATACGGTATTGTGAGGGCTAAGAAAATATTAAAACAGTTGAAAAGTTGGGAAGTATAAAAACCAACTGACTTGACAAGTACAAAATATAAAGATAAAACCATGGAACTATAAACATGGAATGTGCATGTGCTTATAAATGCATCGATGCTGATTGTCACTGTGCGGCGCCATTGGAGAGGGTGGAGAAGACACTGAATTAAGCTATTAAAGCATAGTCTTGCAGACGCTTTTTTCCCTCTGTCGTCCTTAATTTCCACCGATTTTAATAAATATAGGTTCATTGGAAAGCTCTTGAAAATCCCTTTTTAATGCATATAATTAAGCATGAAGAAAATACGGCGCTGCAGTGCTTTAAGTAAAGATATCCAGATATGCATTTTATCTAGGTTCGCTTTTTTACACTGACTGTTCCAGATTTTTTTATATAAATTATAATAAATTTATCATCGGTTAAAAGCTCTTGAAAAGCAAGTTGCAATGAACCCAATGAAGCATGTATATGTCTCATACAACAGAAATGACCATACACGCCATGTGCTGAGACTGAGTGATTTCATGTCTTTGCAATGGGGTTGTGTAATAAATTCTACCACTAAAGCCTGTTGAACCCTTTATATTTAATGTTTTATATTTAATATCCTTATAAGTATCAACGTCTTTATACTCTACTTTGCATTTTATGCACTACCTTGCTATCCAGTCTGTGTCACCTAGAGATTAACCATATCACCATGACACAATGGACTTCAATTGTAATTATGTTTACTTATGCTTATTACTTACTATATCAACCATTATTATAAAAAGACACACACTTGTTGATATAAACAATTTATTTTTTACAGATCACTTATTAATGTCAGTCTTCATTATTACAAAAGAAATAAAACAATTTTTAATATAAATAATTTATTTTTACAGATTATTTATTAATGTCAGTCTTATTAATACTAATAGTTTTAGGTCTATTTTAAATGTATTATCATTTAAACAGAAATTACTTGATTGAATAATGTGTACTACTAAATTTACTTTAACAGAAAGAAAAATGTTATAAATGATACGAAATCAAAGGTTGGTAGAAACAATAAAGGGAGAGACTGCAAAAAGGTGCTAGGGTAACTGATACCAGGACAACTCATTCCTGGAAAACTCATGCCTGGATTTCTAGGACAACTGATATATAGGACAACTCATAGTGCTTGCGAATATCTTCACTTAAAAAAACCGCCCACTTAATAATGGCTATTGATGAAGTAAATAGGCAAGTTTTTAGTTTATTGGCGTAACAGTGATCATTTGACTCTGTAATTATTGACTAGCATCCTTTAAATGTCACAGTTCGTGCTAGTTACTGGTCGTCCAGCAAACAACTCACAAGCGGTCGTCATACTTTTCACATTGTTTTAACCATGGAACTATAAGCATGGAATGGACATGCACGAAATTGCCGTGTGCAGCAGCATGCCACCATTGCAAAGGGTGGAGAGAGCTTTGTATCACAATGCCCACCTCGCCAACAAATGTCATAGATGACAAGATATTGTCATGGAAAATTAAGAGATTAAACTCCAATATGGCGAGGTGGGCATTGTGATACAAAGCTCTCTCCACCCTTTGCAATGGTGGCATGCTGCTGCACACGGCAATTTCGTGCATGTCCATTTCGTGCCTGTCATTGCTAAATTGATCCCTGAATAAAAGAAAAACTACTAAGGCTAGAGGGCTTCAATTCTGGTATGTTTGATGATTGGAGGGTGGGTGATCAACATAACTGTTTGCAGCCCTCTAGCCTCAGTAGGTTTAAAGATGTGAGCGCGGACATATAAAGTACTGACGAACAGACAAATAGCCATCTTAATAGTTTTCTTTTACACAAAATTAAAAAGGAAAGACCTTCCTTATTCGTAGAATTGTAGAAGGTCAGTGCAGGTAATGAGTCAGGAAATGGTAAAGAATAGTGAAAAAGAAATAGTTTAGAGTGATTTTTTGTAATTCGTAATGTGATGAGTTGTCCACATTACATTCCCTTTCATCACATAGCCATACATCCTGAATTTGTCCTTACTTGAATTAAGTTGTTCATATATATGTTTTTTATTTGGCTTTCGTTGTTATTTTTTATAGTTGTAAATGGAGAAAATGGCTGAGAAACGGATTCACCTGGAAACGCAATTTGATTGCGGTCGTTTTCCTTTGCATTCTATTTGATTCCGTATTCAAAAGAAGATCATTATAATCTGATGAGGTTTACAAGCGAATGAAAAGTCGTTTTCATTACGATTAAATGAGGTCAGTTCATCTCCAAGTCTCATTAGTAATAATAACAAAAGAAAAAGATTTAGAGCACGAAGTTGAAGTATCAGACTTTATACTCCCACATACAAGAAAGAAACAAGTAAAAAGTGTACATGAGTTTCTTCGGTGCAATCGAATTTTCTGTACAGCTTATAATCAAGGCCACTAAATAGATCTATCTCACGGTGATCTCAGTATAATGCTGTATGAGCTATGGTCTGTGACACGTTCAGTCACGGGCTTATGGTGACATGTCTTATAGCGTTGCCAGATGTATGAGCATGGCTAACTTCAACCTTAAATAAAATAACATCTACCGAGGCTAGAGGGCTGCAGTTTGGTATGTTTGATGATTGGAGGTTGGGTGACCAACTTGCCAATTTGCAGCCCTCTAGCCTCAGTACTTTTTAAGATCAGAAAAAGTGCTGACAGACAGACACAGACATCTCAGTAGTTTTCTTTTACAGAAAACTAAAAAGAGCCAAAACACTACAACAGTATGAAGTATACTCTTTACTTTCGTTCTCCTGCGAAATTGTTTATTGGCAGATAAACCGAGAAGACTCATAGCCTTTCATACATAAGAAGGGGCAGTAAAAAGAGAATGCTTACATGATCACAAAATGCAAGTGGAAACCTGTCCAATTTTTTCCTCTTATAATAAATCAAAGTTTTTTTTTTATCGTTTTGCAGGACTACTTTCTCCAAATTATTCCCTCAGACCTTCATAATAACTCGAAATTGATAAATAAATGAGAGTGAATAAATAAATAAATGAATAAATGGACAAGTAAATGAATAAATAAAATGAGTATATATATATATATAATATATATATATTATATATATATATATATATATATATATAGATATATATATATATATATATATATATATATATATATATATATATATATATATAATATATATATATATATATATATATAATATATATGCAGAATCCAGGTACTATGTCGTACCTCTAAGTAAAATGGGGATACAATCCACAATGAAGTAAATTCCTCTTGTAGTATAATCCTATACAAGTAATATATATTTTAAACTACAAGAGGAATTTACTTCATTGTGGATTGTATCCCCATATATATATATATATATATATATATATATATATATATATATATATATATATATATATATATATATATATATATAATATATAGAAACCCAACTAAGCAACGACGTATGACCGGGTTTCTAGACATTAAAACTACCTAGATACTAAGAATAAATGCATCGGAGAAGTTGTAACACGAAAGATAGGGAATGCATGTAAGTTTCTACGTCAGTTTACGCACAAATGCTTGGATCTCCTTAAAGAGTTTAAGAGCGTACTACTTTTGACGGTATGGGTGCATTTTTTTTTACTTATTGGTAATTAGGATTCATCAAAGCTGGTGTCTGGCGTTAAAACCTTTTCATCTAGGATGCGATCCTCCTCAGTGGTCTGATTATCGGGATCATATTGCAGATTAGGTTTTTAGAGGCAAAATAAGCTTTTTAGGCAACTAACTGGTTTTCTTCTTGCTACGTCCAATTTAGAGGCGATATTTTAAAAGACAAAATCACTTAGATGAGATAGAGAATATACTTTATATATATATATATATATATATATATATATATATATATATATATATATATATATATAATAAATATAAAATACTATAGACCTTTGCAGGCATAAACCAATTATTATGTTATTTTAAGGTATTTGAAATTATGGCGTTTTGAATTTTGAGATTTATTTTGTAATCCATTTAGAAATTACATGTTACGGTCATTGCTTCTACTAAATTGAAAGTGAAATGATAGTAACTGGGGAAACGAATGATAACTACAGGTAAACAAGTACATTGGAGTCCATTATTTTAAACGTTTAATTATATGAAATCGTTATTGGAGAAACGATTAGGTCACAGGTAGATCGCATCATTTAAAGGAAATTAACATTATCTCTCTATATTGTAAAAAAAATGAAATATTAAACTGCATTTATCAAAATAACATATGCATATCTCAGTCTTGTAAAGGGAGCAGTTGCATTAAATGTCTGGCATACTGAAACAACAGATATTGTGCGGTTACTTACTAGTAATAGTTTAATTCTGTTACCTTCCTTATTGTAAAATACTCAAGAAATCAGTATAATGACTTCCTGTATACACTGCTTTATCAAATAGATTATTTGAAATACTTTAGTATCAAATATCAACCTATTTGAGCAATCATCATGAATTCGTAGTTCATTAAGTCATTACTCTCTTTGTTAATATTAGCAGTTTGAAGAGAAAATAGAAACTTATTGAATTAAAATGACTAAATACCTTATAAAGGCATAAACATATACAATACAGGAAATATTGTCTTAACACTAAGAAAGACTAACATATATAAATTACTGTAGACCAACTCCAGTCATATATTACATTTAAACAAAACACATTAGTTTCAACATTATAAACTCAAGATTTCATAGAATATTTTACGCAATGTTAAACCATTGTCAAATCTGTAAAACAAATAATTTATAGACCGTAAAGGTTCCTTAACTGTTGAGTTTTTGGACATTGTTCTATAACGTGCCTCTCAGTCTGAACTAGGCCACATTCACACACGCATTCTTCCACAGGAAGGCGGTCACGCCCTCTCCTGTTCCAGCGACCTGTTTCAATTGCCAGGTTATGAGCAGACAATTGAAAGCGCATGAAAGAAATCCTGTGTAGATCTTTTATGACATGCCACCCCATACATACTGTGGACTTCAAATCTTCATGTATTCTACATCTAGAGGCATCAGAATTATCAGTTGATTCATTAACTTTATTAACTAACAAGGACTTGCCTGCTTAGTCATTACGAATCATGTCTTGTTCCAGCTTACCAATCGGGTTATTAAGAGCAACAGCCGTATTAATTTTACGAGTGAGATGATCGTCATTGCTCATTAAGCGTATTCCTTTATTTCCACATTTTGTTAAAGAACTTATGTTGTCTGTTTAACAAGGTCAGGTAAAGATGGGTAGCCTAATTCAGCAAACCAGACTATATTTGGATGTGGTTTTTATCACACCCAACAATTCTTTCATTGCCCAGTTATACAATTAAATTTCGTTGCCCATTTATACAATTTAACTACTGGGTTAAGTTACTCGTTGGACAAATCGGTTACGCGCTCGACTACCGATCTAAGGATCTGGTTGCGATACAAGGAATCAGAGGAATTTATTTCTGGCGTTAGAAATTCATTTCTCGTTTTGGTAGGTCCTGTTGCTAATTAACCAATTGGTTCCTAGCTATGTAAAAATATCTAATCTTTAGGGCCATCATTAACATTGCCATTTATCGCAAAGAATTTTGTCTTTCCTACATTACTCTTCATACCGTATTCATCACAATACTTATGTACAATTTTCAATTTCTTAATCATAGTCTCTCTTGACGTTGCTACCAAAACAGTATCATCCATTAACATATATCCTTCTGGGATTACAACGTGGATCATACTGAAGAATTCCTTTCAGATAACATAACAGTATATTTGGCCATCAAAGGAAAATAACTGTACCTCTGTCAGTATGTAAATTGGTTTCATAAATACTACTCGGTGCTTAATCTAGTGTTCTCATACTTAATCTTAGGTCCTCACGTGTTTAGATGAATTATCTCTCAGTAGGGGAAAGGAAATGGGAATTCTGTAGGCATCTGAGCACACTTCTTAGTATTTCTTGTGAGAACCTAAATGTGGAATTTGTCAATAAATATTTCACTGATGTTTCTCTCCATTCCGTAGTTAGAAGATAAATATCATGTTTCTGGTCTAATCAACTTGTCCAAATCTAAGTTAAATTTCATTAACCTGTTTACAGAACACTTTCTTTCTTGTTTCTTTCCTATTTTTGAATCTTCAGCCGCAAATTCATATGGACAGAGTCAACAGACTGTATACCCTAAATCAGCCTGCAAAGAGAACCAGGTTATAGAAAAGGCGATAAAACTAAATTTAGATTGGAAAATAAAGGGGCAACCCTTGAATTTAGGAGACATCAGCAGAAAGCAGGGATTTATTTGCTGCTTGCTTAAACATTTGTCGATCAGGAGACCCCACAGTTGCATCAAGCAGACTGTTCCACATTTTAGTTGTATCCAAAACAAAACTCCTCGTAAACTGAGTAGTATTCAACCTGATGCTAGAAAACGGCACTCTGCCGCTGCAAGCTCCCTAGTGTTCTCAAACAAGTCAGCATTTAAGAATTTACAAAATAAACTTGACTGATGGCAAGTTTCAGTCAGTCCAAGAGTTTGAGATGAGAGTCACCACCGGTAAACCACAATGGGGACCGTACTCCAACTAAGAGTTACAACACTCATACAAGAGCTTCATCACGAAACGTTTGGAAATATGTCCACAAGATACTAACTTCTTGAGAAACAGAGGAATCAATATTTCGTATATTCTGCTCAAGAGTTGCTGACATTTGAAACCGATCTGTTTGATTGTAAGTCAGGATGCAAAAAAAAAAAAAAAAAAAAAAAAAAACAAAAAAAAAAAAAAAAAAAAAAAAAAAAGGTGTTATGCATCGGCTAACTATCTTATTTGAGTTCTAAAACAGTAAGCTTCATGCCCTAATATTTATCCCACTCATGAATTCGTCAGTTTATACTAGATCATACACATAGAAATGCTGAATTGCAATCAGAATAAAAAAACAATCTTAAATCCGTTCATGTTCCTAAAACAGCTTAATACAGATGGAATGGCTTCATTATCCTCATTATAATTAAGGCAAATAATCTATACCCTCATCTGGATACAACAAAAAAGTATTTTTTTTATATACGTAACTTATAACATTGAATAAAGTAGCAAATATATTTTTTTTATTTCTTTGACAGTAATGCACAAACAATTTTGATTAAAAGTTCTAGGTGTACCAACGAAAACTAAAGTTCTTGCAGTCATTTTTTTATATTGATATTATCTTGCTTATTTTTTCTCAATGGAAAACTTTAAAACCCTAACTCAATAAGCACCTGGTTCAAGGATACAGCTGCTTGATGCATAAACGTGCGTGATGGAGAGTGCACTGCTGACCCCGGTACGTCACAAGTTATGTCAAACCTAAAAATGAATTGGTACGTTTCGGAGATACTTCTAAATAATCTGCACCGAAGGAACAATATCCGGCCGAAATAAATGGGCGTTATTTGTTCACATTATGATGTGGAGGCAAGTCATTTCCATTCTAGAGAAGAATAGATTCGGGAACAGAAATGGCAGATTTTCGCAGCGAAGTTATAACCACTGTGCTGTCCCGTTCCTGAATATTTATCTCTTTGTCAATGGCGAGCTCCCGAATGTGATATTTTTCATTCTTGTATCTGTATCTGTACGAAACAGAATTTTATCCGTGGGCATAACCAAGCTGGGTTGTCCTCTCGCCTTTTGTTTGTGCGAGTTACACCGACATCGGGTGAATTGTCTTCAAAAGGAAAAGGTTTTTAATTTCTCGTATAAGTTCTAGCTCTTCAGACTGAAGAGCATATGTTTACATTTTAGTAAAGCGTTAACTAATCTCCAATGAAATTTTTTATATATAAATTTATTTTACCATGTTCATGTATATGTACTCTAGTCCTTATCGTGAAATCCAATGGTGATTAAGCCAAAATTCCTGATTTCAACGTAATATGCATGAAAAAAAGGTATGTTCATATTTATAACTTTACATTTCAAACAACTGCCCAAATAATTGTATGCATTCTTATATAAACGTCTAATATGGCATAAAATGTCCGTGTCAACAACATTTACTTATTTATTCACCTCTTAAGTTTTTAAAAAGACTTTCTGATTTTTCATCTTTTCAAAAATCAAACTTGGTCTCGGGGGAAAATGTGTCAAAGGATACCCATTCTTAAGAGATGTCATTCCTACGTCTTGCAGTGATGTGGTTTGAAGAAATCAAGGAATGTATAGGAAGGAGAAATTTAAATATTCTGGAATCCATAACCTCCTCCATTTATAACGAACAAGAACGGGAACCCTGACATGTACAACTGATATATGCTTCGGAGACCTGCACTGACATTAATTCATTGTCAAGATTGCTAGGAATACGTAGATAAGAAAATGACTATTTTAGGTGATGTTTTAATGAAAAAACTATATGTACAAATGAAGAGACTTCCTGTAAACATTATTTATGTCGATATAAGAAGACATCTTTAACAAAAGGCAATTATTTCCTTAAAAAATTCCAATAATTTGCATAATGTTAAGTTGCACAGTAGCGAAAAAGAAATGCAGTTGTGGTGAAAGTGTAGAGAGTGAGTGAAGAAATCAGAATGGATGATATTTTGTAGATGACGAAGAAAATGATGTCGGAAATGCTTTTGTTTAACCTTCTTCCTTCTCAAAGATTGAATGTCGCTGATTATATCCAAGCCGAAATATTCAAAACTCATCTAAGAAAGAATGTGCTTCCATGGAAGAATCGTAACAGTCAGTTTTGATTTTATCACTTATGATACACAGGCAGATTTCATTCTATTACTTATGATACTTTCTGATATCATTTTATCCCTCGGATGCAAAGACTTGATTTTATTTCTTATGATGCACTATCAGATTTGATTTTATCCCTTATGAAGTATATTCAGATTTTATATATCACTTATGCTGCACAGTCAGATTTAATTTTATCACTTATGAATAACAGTCAGATTTCATGTTATCCCTTATTGTGTATATTTATTCAAATTCATTTTATCACTTATGATACAGTCAGATTTCATCTTATCACTTATGATAGTCAGATTTCGTTTTATCCCTTATAATGCACAGTCAAGTTTCATTTTATCAGTTATGATACATAGTCAGATTTCATTTTTTCACTTATACACAGTTGGATTTAATTTTATCCCTTGTGATGCGCAGATTTAATTTTTACAGTTATGATGCACAACCAGATTTCATTTTATGCTTTTTATTGTAAATCAGATTTAATTTGATCACATTTGATACACAGTCAGATCTCATTGTATCTTTTATGATGCACAGTTAAATTTTATTGTTTCACTTATGGTGTACAATCAGATTTCATTCTATCACTTTTGATATAGAATTAGATTTTATTTTAAACCTTACCAACACTGGCTGGAGGGGGAGGAAAAAGGGAAAGGGGAAGGAGAGGGGTTTGTGTTGACAGGCAGACTGACAGTTCTAGTTTTTTCATTTGAACGTTCAACCTCCGAACAGTTGTGGGCGCACTGACAGGCAGGCATTTTGTGGTGACTTCCCCTTTTATCCAGGTATTACTGCGCTACCAGACACCTTTAACCATGTATTACTGTACTGTCTCTGTCTCCTTTAACCAGTTATTACTTCACTGACTGCCCCTTTAATCCGTTTATCACTGTCGTAACTGTCAATTTTATCCAGGTACACTATGCTGTCTGACCCCTTTAACCAGGTATTACTATACTCTGTCTATTTAACCAGGTATTACTGTACTGTCTGACCCCCTTAACTAGGTATTCCTGCACTGTCTGTCCCTTTTAAACAGACATAACTGTCGTAACTGTCCCTTTATTTTGGTATTACTATGCTGTCTGTTCCCCTTTGACCAGGTATTACTCTACAGTCTGTCTGTTTTATCTAGGTACAAACTGACCAACCCAGTGCTGCCTGGGAAAACTCTGAATGACAGCTGATAAACTCTCTCTCTTTCCTGTTTTACAGCTTCATGACAATTTAACAATTCCACCCATGTGACACCTGTGTTTGATACCTTGTTTACTGACTCTGCGCTAATAACATCTTTTAACTTTATGCTGCCCTCAGTAATACACACCTTTTTGGGCATTTTCACTTCCCTTAACCTGACTTTCGCTATTGTCATTGTACCTGGATTTAACATATCATCCTCTGATGAATATAATATGCCTTTATATACATGGTCATCAAACACAGCACCCTCTGTGACTGGTTACACCATACTCAACATCTACATGAATATCACCCATATTTATATTAGTGTCCCCCATACCATCATCCATAACCCCCATGCCAGTATCAGCATCACCATTGTTATCAATATCAATATCACCGTTATTAACATTACCACCATTATTATCACCAATATTAACATTACCACCATTATTATCACCAATATCACCATTATTATCATCAATATTACCACCATTATCACCCATGTTAATTCTTGCACCAGTATAGAGGAAGCATTTTTTCATTTTGTTGGGTTCCTGCCCATGTGAACATATCGGGAAATGAAGAAGCAGACCAGCTAGCCAAATCAACAGCACCAACTTTGATACCTAGAAAATGTCCTGTTCCATATCGCGATACATTCCTTGATATATGGAAATCCATCCAGCATTTATGGCCACTTCAGTGGGACAGAGTAGGCCTCAATAAAATGAAAGAAATTATTAGTGACACACCCTTGGAAACAAGATCAAATACCAAGGAAGGGGTAGGTTGTGTTGTATAGTTTGTGTAGATTGGCCATACGCGTTAACTCATGGCTATCTGATGGATGGAGAGAATGAGCCCTTCTATGATGATTGCTTAGTTCCGCTGACCATTAGGCATTTACTGGTTGAGTGTCCCAGTCTAGTGGAACTTAGGAATCGTTTTTTATCTTATAATAGTGAAGCAGGTGGTAATTATAGCATGGCAAAACTGTTGGGAGAAAGCATA
Organism: Macrobrachium nipponense; assembly: GCF_015104395.2. Lineage (NCBI taxonomy): Eukaryota > Metazoa > Arthropoda > Malacostraca > Decapoda > Palaemonidae > Macrobrachium > Macrobrachium nipponense. Next base: position 81,807,042 of record NC_087209.1, read on the forward strand.
TGTATTAAAACCGTTATCTCTTTTATCAGAGAAGCCGTTCTTCTCAAATGTATTTGGCAGTTGTGCTGTCTTAGTATATTCCTTTAGTTTTTCTTTTCTTAAATTATACTGTTGTTGTGTGATCAAATTAATTTACATTGTTACATCATCAAGGCTAAAGGAGAAAATACGCAAATTAAATACATGGAATAATAATAACGACTTAAGAGTCTCAACCAAGCGACATAGATGCGTTAGATATACTTTGAAATATGACATTTGAGAAAAAGCACCTGCTAGATTCAAAATTAAAGATACATACATACATACAAATACACACACACACACACACACACACACATATATATATATATATATATATATATATATATATATATATATATATATATATATGTATATATCACACATCCACAGGTGATAAATAACAGATGATGCAACAATGTTACGATGTTATATATATATATATATATATATATATATTATATATATATATATATTATATATATAATATATATATATATATGTATGTGTGTGTGTGTATGTCATATATATATATATATATATATTATATATATATATATATATATATATATATATATATATATATATATATATATATGTGTGTGTGTGTGTGTGTGTGTATATTATCTAATAAGGAGCCCATAAAAACACCAAAATGTAGAGAGAAAAGTACTATATTTCAGAGACTGCTGTCTCTCTCTTCAGGTATATGAATGAGAAAAGTTTACAGAAAGGTGGTATATATACCAAGAGATCCGTCCACAAGTAAGCCAATTTAGGTCACCCCCGCTGATAATCTTCCTTTAATCTTCTTAAGCGTTGGTTTGAATGAACACTTGGTCGACGACATCTGAGATCCACGCCCCTTTTGAGATGTTCATTACCTGCTTCTCTTTTATTAAGGCCGATTCCATCATTTGACTCTTGTACCGGCAGTTGCTGCTATAAATACACGTGACATATTCCAGTTTATTCTATGGTTATGTTCATTTATATGGTTGAAAATAGCCGAGTTCTGTTGTCCATACCTAACTGACCGTTTGTGTTGTATTAATCTCTGGGGAAGTGATTTACCTGTAAATCCTATGTAAGATTGGTCACAGTCCTGGCATGGGATCTCAATATACCCCAGAGTCTTTGGGAGATGTCTTTTGTTGGACGTTAATCAGGGATTTGGCTAAGGTATTTGTTGGGTAGGTAAATGAAAAAGGGTTGGATTTCCCAAGGGTGTGGGTTATTCTCTTAATCGTCTCCAGGTGAGGAATTTTTATTTTATTGTTGGGTGTGTCTCTGTCTTGTCTTTAGGGAGTCGGTAGAAAATTACGTTTGCTTTTTGAATTGCTTTCTCAATATATGGTCAGGATACTTAAAGATGAAAGTTGCTTGCGAATTAGTTCAAATTCTTTTTCCAGGAAATCTGGGGAACAAATTCGTAAGGCTCTTAAGAATAGGTTGCTAGCTACACCTATCTTGATAGTAATGTTGTGATAGCTAAAGTAATGAATATATGAAAGTGAAGAACGTTGGATTTCTGTATATGGTAAATTTGTATTCTTTCGTGTCTCTGATTATTAAAACATCAAGAAAAGATATTTTGTTGTCTGTTTCCCATTCAACTTTAAATTTGATGCTGGGCACTAAATTCCTTTTCTTGATGTTTTAATAATCAGAGACACGACAGAATACAAATTTACCATATACAGAAAACCAACGTTCTCACTTTCATATATTCACCTACTTTAGCTATCACGACATTACTATCAAGATAGGTGTAGCTAGCAACCTATTCTTAAGAGCTTACGAATTTGTTCCCCAGATTTCCTGGAATAAGAATTTGAACTAATTTGCAAGCAACTTTTATCTTTAAAGTATCCTGACCATATAATTGAGAAAAGCAATTCAAAAAGCAAACGTAATTTTCTACCGACTCCCTAAAGACAAGACCAGAGACACGCCACAATAAAATAAAAATTCCTCACCTGGAGACGATTAAGAGAATAACCCACACCCTTGGGAAATCCAAACCCTTTTTCATTTACCTACCCAAATACCTTAGCCAAATCCCCCCCTGATTAACGTCCAACAAAAGACATCTCCCAAAGACTCTGGGGTATATGAGATCCCATGCCAGGACTGTGACCAATCTTACATAGGATTTACAGGTAAATCACTTCCCCAGAGATTAATACAACACAAACGGTCAGTTAGGTATGGACAACAGAAACTCGGCTATTTTCAACCATATAAACTGAACATAACCATAGAATAAACTGAATATGTCACGTGTAATATATAGCAGCAACTGCCGGTACAAGAGTCAAATGATGGAATCGGCCTTAATAAAAGAGAAGCAGGTAATGAACATCTCAAAAGGGGCGTGGATCTCAGATGTTCGTCGACCAAGTGTTCATTCAACCAACGCTTAAGAAGATTAAAGGAAGATTATCAGCGGGGGTGACCTAAATTGGCTACTTGTGGACGGATCTCTTGGTATATATACCACCTTTTCTGTAAACTTTTCTCATTCATATACCTGAAGAGAGAGACAGCAGTCTCTGAAATATAGTACTTTTCTCTCTACATTTTGGAGTTTTTATGGGCTCCTTTTATTAGATGGAATTTCTGTTACAGAACATTTTTACCAGTCATATATATATATATATATATATATATATATATATATATATATATATATATATATATATATATATATATATATATTATATATATATATATATATATTATATATATATATATATATATATATATATATATATATATATATATGTATATGTAATATAGTTATATATATATATATATATATATATATATATATATATATATATATATATATATATATATATATATATATATATACATATATATATGTATATATATAAACAGAAATGGAATAGATTTCTTTGCTCTTGCAATTGCTTAGAAGAAGTAGCAGTTAAAACGGCAGATGTAGTTCTCATAATTTTGATAAGTTTATATTAACAATTGTAGTAGCGTTGGAGCTGAACAGTAGACACCTTTCAATTTGCAGTTGATGATATCCCCTACGATTCTGAGACAGAGTTGCTCAGTGATCGTGAATCAAATTTCCCCCACATCATGAACAGCTACGCAGCAATATACAGCTATCATAGGAAAAGTGATTTTGATGTTGGTATATAAAGGGGGGTGAGATAAATCTCACTAAACACTGAAGTAGCTTGCTATGTTCGTGGAGCTATGGAATACTCCACAATCGTAGGTTTACCTATATAGTAGATTAACGTGGTAAATTAATGAATACTACTAGTGGATAAATTGGCCGCTGAATAATTCTCTCTCTCTCTCTCTCTCTCTCTCTCTCTCTCTCTCTCTCTCTCTTCTCTCTATCTCTCTCTCTCTCTCTCTCTCAACACTGGAGCAAAATAGATAAGAAGTAAATAATTTCATGATCCTCTTTCCCATTTCCCATTTCGCTATTCCCGCGTCTCTCTTCACTCTCTTTATACATACATACTTACACACACACACACACACACATATATATATATATATATATATATATATATATATATATATATATATATATATATATATATATATATAAATATATATATATATATATATATACAAGTGTGTGTGTGTGTTTGTAAAAATATATTTTTATAAACAGTTAATTGAAAGGTGTCCACTTTACAGCTCAAATACCTTTAACAATAATAAAATCTATAACAATGCCAGAAACAGTTATGCCAACATTTTATATCCTCTCTCTTGATTCGTTTTCAAAAACTCAAAACGAAGATCTTTTCGACACATCTAAAGCCGGACACACAAGGGAAACATAAGATGGAGATTCCTCTATTCAAGACGCTTCTTGTAAAATATGTTTATGTTATGCAGTTCTACCCTCAAAAGGACTCATGGGAACCATCCTTTTCGGATTGTCAGGAGAATGAAACGTTAAAATGCTCTTGCAAATATATTACCAATAAGAGAGAGAGTACGATGTATCTTTTTCAGTGGTATTTGTCACCCTTCATTACCCATAACACTGAAATTTTTATGCGTCTGTATTTGCTACTGTTGGCATTATCACTTGCCAATTTACCAACTATTGGATGTGTTCGGAACGTTAATGATTGTTTAGCATTGCCTTAGAGTAACCATAGTTTAAAAATTTTATTTTTTGAATTTGCCTGTAGGTAAAGATGATTTCCTAGGTGAATCCACAATACAGTAAAACATTTCTTGAGCACACAGTTGCACCTGAACGCTTTCATATCACAGTGATGTTGAAAACAATTCAAGAATGTTTGGGAAAGGGTGCATCATTGTATGAGGATCTAATTAAGATGAAATCCTTGATTTGCATTCAACCTTTTTGTGATGTATGTGTGTGTGTGTGTTAAGTTACCGGCGTTTGTTTACATGTTTTATTGTAGTGTGGATGATGAACCACAATCCAAGTATTCAGGAGCTTATATAACCGAGTAAATTTCGTTTGCGTTTTAAAGATATGATAGAAACTAAGGACTAAATCATAATAGATCAGTTTCCAGGTAAAAATGGTTAATTTTGATAAGGTGCAAATTATACCTTTTGCAAATATTTTCTTTCTTTCTATAAGAATGGCTTTCACTCGTTATTTTTGTCCATTAAAGTTTGCTAGTGACTGGCACGCTTGCACACAAATGCAGATCTAGACTTCCATTATCTTGAAAGTATCTCTGAAGGTAACTCATTTAAATCTCTTGTCATAATTTGAGCCTCCTATGAGGAGGGTATCTGGTAATCACTCTGGTAAAATGAATACGACGAATCCGGCTCTAGGGAAAGGACCAGCTATTTTAGCTTGATTCCAATGGATATGCAAAATTCAGTGTTATGGTGTACATCTTAGCTATTGGAGATTATTAACCAATTAGAGTCTGATAATGGTCAAAATCTGCCATCAAGTCTTGATCACCCTGGAATTGCATCATCAGTTTCCACCAAGTTAAGCCATGGAGAAAAATGTTCTAGAGTCCAGTTACAAAGAGAAGACCAATATCAAGGATATGAATCCATTTTCTTTTATTGTGATGAAGTATTGCTTTGGATATTTGGATATGAAATCTTACTCTCAATTTTTTTTTCTTCACAACTGATGATGAATAACACTAACAAAATCAGCAACCATCTGGAAAGATATATGGATAAATTTTCTTCAAGTCAATATTCTGATATTGGCGATAACAATAGGAATGTTATACAGACACACGTGTACACACACATAAATTGATGTATATATGTGTGTATCACATACATTTTGAAATGCATTAAGCGATATCAACCAAACTGACTATACATACTACTTACCATCAGGGAATGAACACTGACAGTTAATACATCACTGGCACCGAAG
>NC_087209.1:81817466-81829966 GCF_015104395.2 Macrobrachium nipponense
AACTTTGAATTTTAACTAATGCCCCAGGCGTTGTAATTTAACTGACATGAATTTAGAAGATCCTTTATAAAATTAATGCAGCTGATGTAGCAATAATATTTATTTCCAGCATATTATTATTGTTATTATTATTATTATTTTTTTTTTTTGCTCTATCACAGTCCTCCAATTCGACTGGGTGGTATTTATAGTGTGGGGTTCCGGGAGGTGCATCATTGCCTCCTTAGGAGTCCATCACTTTTCTCACTATGTGTGCCAGTTTCTAGGATCACACTCTTCTGCATGAGTCCTGGAGCTACTTCAGCCTCTAGTTTTTCTAGATTCCTTTTCAGGGATCTTGGGATCGTGCCTAGTGCTCCTATGATTATGGGTACGATTTCCACTGGCATATCCCATATCCTTCTTATTTCTATTTTCAGATCTTGATACTTATCCATTTTTTCCCTCTCTTTCTCTTCAACTCTGGTGTCCCATGGTATTGCGACATCAATGAGTGATACTTCTTCTTGACTTTGTCAATCAACGTCAGTCTGGGTCTGTTTGCATGTATCACCCTATCCGTTCTGATACATAGTCCCAGAGGATCTTTGTCCTGATCGTTTTCTTATCACTCCTTCAGGTTGGTGCTCGTACCACTTATTACTGCAAGGTAGCTGATGTTCTTGCACAGGCTCCAGTGGAGGGCTTTTGCTACAGATCATGCCTCTTTTTGTACTGTTCTGTGCAAGTGCCGGGCATTCACTTGCTATGTGGTTTATGGTTTCATTTTTTGTATTGCACTTCCTACAATATGGTGAGAGATGTTATTTCCGTCTATCGTTCTTTGAACATATCTGGTTCTTAGGGCCTGATCTTGTGCCGCTGTTATCATTCCTTCAGTTTCCTTCTTTAGTCTCCCCCCTCTGTAGCCATTGCCATTGTCATCGCGGCTAGTTCTTTAGTCTGTCATCCAGTATTGTCCGTGGCATTGGTTGTTGTGCCAGTCCTCTGTTTTCTGTCTGTCTTTCTCCTGTCTCTGTATATTTCTGCTTTGGTTTCGTACTTTTATTAGTCCTTCTCCCCATGCACTCTTTAGCCACTCGTCTTCACTGGTTTTCAGATATTGGACCAGCAGTGCTCTATTTTCGATGTTGACGCAGTCCTCTATACTTAGTAGTCCTCTCCCTCCTTCCTTTCGTGTTATGTATAGTCTGTCTGTATTTGCTCTTGGGTGTAGTGCTTTGTGTATTGTCATATGTTTCCTGGTTTCTGATCTATGCTGCGGAGTTTCTGCCTTCGTCATTCCACTATTCCTGCGCTGTATCTGATTACTGGCACTGCCCACGTGTTTATGGCTTTTATCATATTTCCGCATTGAGTTTTGACTTGAGTATCGCCTTGAGTCTCTGCATATATTCTTTCCTGATCGTGTCCTTCATCTGTTTGGTGTTTTATATCCCCTCCTTCCATTATTCCCAGGTATTTGTATCCTGTCTCATCTTGTTTGTTTTTGTATCCCCTCCTTCCCTTCATTCCCAGTTATTTTGTATCCTGTCCCCTCCTCTATGGTGTTTGATGGTTGCTTTCCCATCTGGTTACCTTTATCCCTTCAGTTCTCGTTACTTTGCCTTTTTGGGGAGGGGGGGTATGTTGACAATGCGGCCAATTTTTCTATTCCAAACTCCATCCTGATGTCCCCAGATACAATCTTACAGTCTGGATTAGGGTATCTATTTCCTTGATGCTCTTACCATACAGCTGATGTCGTCCATGAACATCAGATGGTTGATTCTGTTGCCTCTTTTCTTGAGTTGGTACCCGGCATCCATCTTCTGTAGTACTTTTGTCAGGGGAATCATGGCTACTACGAAGAGTAATGGGGACAGTGAGTCGCCCTGGAAGATCCCTCTCCTGATATTAACCTCTGCTAGTCTTATTCAGAGCTTGTAAGTATTGTATTCAGTGCGCATTGTATTTTGAGGAAAGCTGAGGTGGTTTTTCCTCTGCCCCATATATATTCAGGCATTCTATTAGCCATGTGTGTGGTATCATGTCGAAGGCTTTCTTATAGTCTATCCATGCCATGCTTAGGTTGGTTTTCCTTCTCTTACTGTTCTTCATTACCATTTTGTCTATCAGGAGCTGGTCTTTTGTGCCCCTACACTTCCTTCTGCAGCCTTTCTGTTGGTGGGGGATGGTGTTTGTCTCCTCTAGGTAGTTGTATAGCCTTTCACTGATGATACCTGTTAGTAACTTCCACATTATTGGTAGGCAGGTGATAGGCCTGTAGTTACTAGCTATATTTCCCTTACTCTTGTCTTTTGTACTAAGGATGTTCTTCCTTTGGTCATCCATTTGGGTGCATGGTGATTTGAGATACAATGCTGGAGTTGTTCTGCTATTCGTGGGTGTAGGGCCTTGAAGTTTTTGAGCCAGTATCCATGGACTTCATCGGGACCTGGGGCTTTCCAGTTTGGCATTTTCTTTAGTTGGTGTCTGACTGTGTCTGTGGTGATCTCTGTGAATCTTTGTTTTATTCTCCCTGTTTCTTCTTCCTTGACTTCCTGGAGCCATGTTGCATGTTTGTTGTGTGATACCGGATTGCTCCATATGTTTTTCCCAGAGTCTCTTACTTGGTTCGGCTTCAGGAATTTCTGGGTGGTTGTCTTCCCCTCTTAGTTGGCTGTATAGTCTTTTCTGGTTGGTTCCGAATAGTTTGTTCTGTTGGTATCCCTTATTCCTGTTCATGTACCGTTGGATCTTATGTGCTTTGGCCTTAAGCCTCTGTTTTAGTCCCCATCTCTTGTACTTTGTATTTCTCGTTGAGTTCCTCCCTTGTTTTCTTGCTTCTTAGCCTTTTTTCTGCCATCTCTTTCAGTTTACTCAAGTCAGATCTCATCACCATGATTTGCTTTTCCAGGCGCCTTTTCCAAGGAGGTTGCTGTTTTGGTTTCTGTTGGGTTGGTTGTGCTGGTGGTGTTGGTGTTCGAATCCCCATCAGTTCTGCTACTAATCTTGCTCCTGCATATGTCCAGTTATTTGTTTCTGTGATACTGGTGGTGTGTATTATGCCCATTATTTCATTGACCTCACTTGTTTTCTCCCTTAATTTCTTGGTGTTGTAGGCTTTCATGGAGGGGATCTTTGTTCTCTCTGTATCTGGCTCCATCCATTGTCTAATCTTTTCTACCCATTCCGTCCTCTCTGTTACTTCGTCGGTGTTTCTTCTTGTGTCGTTGTTTGATACCTCATCCTCCCTGTCGTCTTTTGTGGCATCGTCTCTCAGTTCGTCTTCGTGTAATTCGTTGTCGTGTGACATTTCTCCTTTCCAGTTCTTCTCTTTCTGTTGGGAGAGCCAGTTCTTTTTCTTTATGTTCCTTACTTGGTCTGCCAGCCTCTGCTCTGTTTGTTGTTATTCCTCTCATTCCAGATGTTGACCAATCTTCTTCTATATCCTCTCGTCCGTCGGTTGCTTCTGAGTAGCATCTCCATATTTTCCTATTTTCTTCTCTTGTCCATTTCTTCTTTTTGCCTCTGCAGCTCCAATCTCGGCTGTTGATTTACTATCGTTGTGGTGATCAGTTGCTGGATGACGACCTCCAAGTACCTGACCGTCTTCCCCTTCAATTGGGTTGAATACCTGGTTGCCGGACGAAGCTCCTCTGTTGCCAGAGGTTCCATTTACGTCGTTGTCGTTTATTCCTTCATTTCTTTCCATCATTGCTGAGTTTTGCTATTTAACCCATAGCTGGACCCTACCCCATCAGGGATAGGTACTCATTTACAGCTGAGTAGACTGAGGAAATTATGGTAAAGATCCTTTCCCAAGGAATCAACGCCGAGGAGAGCGGTCACCCATCCAACGACTGACCAGCCCCAATGTTGCTTAACTTGACCTTAAGTCTATTGACGACCTAACCCACTCCTCCACGGCGCACACACTTATTATTATTATTATTATTATTATTATATTATATTATTATTATTATTATTATTTTATTTTATTTATTTTTTTTTTTTTTGCTCTATCACAGTCCTCCAATTCGACTGTGATAGAGTGTGGGGTTCCGGGTTGCATCCTGCCTCTTTAGGAGTCCATCACTCTCCTTACTATGTGTGCCGTTTCTAGGATCATACTCTTCTGCATGAGTCCTGGAGCTACTTCAGCCTCTAGTTTTTCTAGATTCCTTTTCAGGGATCTTGGGATCGTGCCTAGTGCTCTATGATTATCGGTACGATTTCCACTGGCATATCACATATCCTTCTTATTTCTTATTTTCCGATCTTGATACTTATCCATTTTTACCCTCTCTTTCTCTTCAACTCTGGAGGTGTCCCATGGTATTGCGACATCAATGAGTGATACTTTTTTCTTGACTTTGTCAATCAACGTCACGTCTGGTCTGTTTGCACGTATCACCCTATCCGTCCTGATACCATAGTCCCAGAGGATCTTTGCGTGATCATTTTCTATCACTCCCTCAGGTTGGTGCTCGTACCACTTATTACTGCAAGGTAGCTGATGTTTCTTGCACAGGCTCCAGTGGAGGGCTTTTGCACTGAATCATGCCTCTTTTTTGTACTGGTTCTGTGCAAGTGCCGGACATTCACTTGCTGTGTGGTTTATGGTTTCATTTTTCGTATTGCACTTCCTACATATGGGAGAGATGTTATTTCCGTCTATCGTTCTTTGAACATATCTGGTTCTTAGGGCCTGATCTTGTGCCGCTGTTATCATTCCTTCAGTTTCCTTCTTTAGCTCTCCCCTCTGTAGCCATTGCCACGTGTCATCGCTGGCTAGTTCTTTAGTCTGTCTCATGTATTGTCCGTGCATTGGTTTATTGTGCCAGTCCTCTTTTCTGTCTGTCATTCTAACCTTTCTCTGTATATTTTTCTGGGTCTTTGTCTACTTTTATAGTCCTTCTTCCCATGCACTCTTTAGCCACTCGTCTTCACTGGTTTTCAGATATTGCCCCTCCCCAGTGCTCTGTTTTCGATGTTGACGCAGTCCTCTATACTTAGTAGTCCCCTCTCCCTCCTTTCTTTCGTGTTATGTATAGTCTGTCCGTATTTGCTCTTGGGTGTAGTGCTTTGTGTATTGTCATATGTTTCCTGGTTTTCTGATCTATGCTGCGGAGTTCTGCATTCGTCCATTCCACTTATTCCTGCGCTGTATCTGATTACTGGCACTGCCCATGTATTTAATGGCTTTTATCATATTTCCGGCATTGTGTTTTGACTGAGTATCGCCTTGAGTCTCTGCATATATTCTTTCCTGATCGTGTCCTTCATCTCTTGGTGTTTATTATTATATTATTATTATTATTATTATTATTATTATTATTATTATTATTATTTATTATTATTATTATTATTATTATTATTATTATTATTATTATTATTATTATTATTTGTCTTTTCAATAGCAACTAAAGATTCAGATGAATAGGGATGGATTATCAGATGAGCGTCAGTTTTAAACAATAATAAGGCTTTTTTTTTAAGTATAGTGAGGGTGCGGAAAGATCACTTGTTAAAAGAAATGGGAAAATTTTCAATAATATAAAGAAGAATGATTCTCCCACTGATAGTTCTCAGTTTGCATGCTGAATATAATATAATTCTCAAATATTTACGATGCTGATGTCCACAAGAAGTGTTAATTGCGCAGCGTAATGGTTGTCAAGCATCCTTACTCTTGTTTACCACGGAAGCCGGTAACGTTGTCAATTCAGGCCATTGGGGATGGGGGAGGCGTCAGATAGATCAAAGGGCGGACTGAGCAATCAAAGAGAAGATATTAGTAAGGGTCTAACGCGTCAAGATATGTAATGTGCGTTTCATTTATAGCAAGATAATTTAGGCAGGACCGGTGGCGAAAGAGTGCGGAAGTTTTGTTGCAGTTACACTGTTTTTCTTCATAATGACATTTCTTTTATTAACTAATGGCTGTTGTACTCGTCACACGTACACACATAGTAACTGTCTTGAAATTGATGAAATTTTTCTTGTTAGGTTGTTGAATAATTTCTGGTTTTTATGAATGATTGCTTTGAGGATAATATTGTCTACTCTACTTAATTCAGTCAGAATTCATGATAAATATATATTTCCCTGAAACTAGATACTTTGAGATAATGAGATAAGACTTGGATATTGAAGCAAAGAATAGCATTTATTTACAAACCAAACCTGGAAAGCTGTGAAAATTAAGTACATCAGTAAAGAAATCTACTGGAATAACTTCATTTTTCAATTCGATGCTGCATACTACTGTAATAATTATCGATCATTTCTCAGTCTTAATTGATGAGTATCCTAGGAGATGCGTCACAGCGAAGAATAGTTTAGGGAAATACTAATATAAACTGGATTGTCTGGAAGGAAGGCTGCAATTCATAGTGAGTCGATATGACTATTTTGTTTTCCATCATTGTTCAATATAAGAATTCCTTTCCTACTTCCAAACGTGGTTCCTTTAATTCTTACTTCCTTACCGGAGGATTCGTAAGTATGCTTTGTATATGCTTTTATTTAGCTTGCATTGTTTTAGGCTGTTTGTCCGGGTCAAATCTTGAAATTAAATTTTCGACCTGTTTCCATCGTCCAATGGACTTATTTTCCATGGTTACTCAATCCTGGTGACAATACAACCTTACATGATCAGTAGGTCAGCTGTGACCTCTCCCAATATCTCATGATTTGTAGGAAGTGATGACTTCAGTTTTTTTCAAAGTTTCTTTGGCTCGTCAGGATATTATATTTCATTAGCGACAATCATAAGTCGGTTACAATATCTGTCAAGACTAAATAGTATAATAAAAAAAAAAGATTTAATACACTTTTATTGAAATGCACTAAAAATTTAAAAGATAATTTTTTGAGACACCAGGATTTTCTTACAATTAATCATGTTTACTAAAATAAAAGCACGGGTGCTAAACATGGAGGGAAATGCTACAAGAAATGAAAAAGAAAAAAAATATTTATTTTTTATTTTTGGGGTTGTTTCCTTTCATGTTTGGCGCCCACGCCTTTATTTTTTTTTAGATATGATTAACTGTAAGAAAATCTGGGCGTATCTAAAAAAAATAATTTTTTACTTCCTAGTGAAAAATAATTTTTTTTTAGATACACCCCGATTTTGTTACAGTTAATCATATCTACAAAAATAAAGGCGTGGGCGCCAAACATGGAAGGAAACAACACAAAAAAATACATATATATTTTTGTTTTCATTTCTTGTAGCATTTCCCTCCATGTTTGGCACCCATGCTTTTATTTTAGTAGACATGTTTAATTGTAAGAAAATCCTGGTGTCTCAAAGATTATTTTTTACTTTTTAGTGCATTTTAATAAAGGTGTATTAAAACTTTTTTTTTCTTTTGTACAGTAAAACATTTGATAGTAGAATGCCCCAGCTTAATGTTAGTAAGGAACCGTCATTTTAATGCTGTTGGAAGAAGGAATTTTAAATTGGATACAATTTTAGGAAGAGATTTTAGTGAGGATAGCCTTTTTGGTTTCCTTCAAGAAGCAGGTCTTCTTACAAAAATTTAGGTTAATTTGGTCATGATGTTTGAGTTTTTGTACATGTGCTAGTATGTGTTGGTATATGTTTGAGTTTGTGTACATGTGCTACTATGTGTTGGTATATATCATTGTACCTTATACATTTGTATGTATAATGTATGTGTATATATGCGTATGTAAATATATATATATATATCTATATATATATATATATATATATATATATATATTATATTATTTTTTTTCTTAATTCATAATAAATATTCTTATTGGTTTTAATTTCTTTCCCAAGATCTTTTTTTTTTTTTTTTAAATACGGGGTCAATCACCTTGTCGTTGCGTCGCCAGCAAGTACTAATTAGTCAATCAGTTACTTCTTTATGCATTTTAAAGCTTGTTTAAATTTTTTTTTATTTTGTTTTTGCCCGACTAATTACGATCAACTCTTTTCCCTCTTTGGTTTTAAAAATATATATATATATATATATATATATATATATATATATATATATATATATATTATATATTATATATATATATATATATATATATATATATAAAAGGTTCGACGCTACATGAAATCCATGTGGAGATAAAATGAGTCTCTCTCTCTCTCTCTCTCTCTCTCTCTCTCTCTCTCTCTCTCTCTCTCTCTCTCTATGACTTTTGTTTGCTCTTTACGTTGCCAACGGGATGCTGACAGTAAACGTTCGGAGTTATAACACCTCACCAAATTCTGAAATCTTGTTTTGTAGTCGGTTTTAACAAAAGGTGTAATCAAGTGTAAACATAATTTTTCTTAATTGATTTTTTTGTCATCTGTCAGTCGTCTTCTACCATGAAATGAATACTTCAGGACAGTTTGCTTACTGACACTTTGCCTGCGGATAATGTACTTATTATACTCTGTTTTTTTCCATCTTTCCATCCGCCTGTAGTGTTTGCGCATAGTAACACTGCGTCCCGGGCTTTAAATATTATCCTATTTCGAATATTAACGGTGTAATTCGCATATAGTAAATTATTAAAAACTTTTCAGTTGCAAATATACACCAAGATATCATTTTATTTACCTAAAACTTACACATAACGTAACTATTTAAAGCCCGGGACGCAGTGTTACCATGTGCGACCACCACAGGCGGATGGACAGATGGAAAAAAACAAGAGTATAGTCAGTTTGGCTACAGACAGTTTGCCTACTATACTTACATTATGCCTACCGAACATTATATTCCTGGAGCCAAGGGGTGTTTGCATGCATGAAAGGGCCATAAAATTACCTGCTTGATTCAGTTAGAGGGTCCACTGGGGCACCTTTTTAGCGAGGGTAGACATCCAGAAACACACCAGTTATCGCGTTATTCAGGGTTTTCGTTGAATCTGACGAAATAAAAATAACTCATGTTTTTTACATGTATTGGTTACATAAATTGCAATAACTCAGTAATGAAATGGTCTACCGAACTCGTTTATCTCTCAAAGTAAAGCGTAAAGAATGATCTATTCAAGGAATACTAGCACAATAAGATTCGTCAACACTAAATGTCACAAGAGGTGAAATTATGACGTTTTCTAATGAGAAACTAAAGCTATTATTTTCATATTTAAGTATTTGTGGAAAATAGGCGAATTGATTGAAAATATAACGCTTTTAGGTACACCATAGGTAGGTTTTTGAAATAAGTTGGAAAACTTGTTTAATTATTTTAACCCCTGTGTAGCAATCAATAAAAGAAATATAAATCGGATCAACATACTGAGGCATAACAGATATATAAAGTAATTTATATTCTTAGGGGTGGAAATAAGAATGCAAAAATTTAAGCAATCCAGTTTATTCTATGTTCTCCGTTCATATATTGTTCATTTAAAATTTAGGGGAGCCTAATTTTTTTCTTTTAGTGAAGAATGTCTGACTGGCACACCAAAGAAAAACTTAAGGGCATCACATTCACCATCCCAAGTGGCTCTTGCCAAAAATAAAGTCACAGGAAAAATGAAAGGCACGGAGAAAAAATCACAATTTTTGGCAGGAAAAAAACATCACAATTTATGATGGCCGATAATAAAGTCACAATGAAAAATTCACAGTATGTTTTGGGGTCATTATCTTAAGGATATTTACAGTCTTTTGCTTCTGTATTTGCGGTAATCCACAGTGGGCTTGTACTAGGCACGCCAAAAGGTGGATACATACCGGTAAAACCCTTGGGGGTCACTGATTATCTACGAAAAATTAATGTGACTTTTTTTTCCTGTGACTTTTTTCCTATCAGTACAGAGAATGGCAGGACACTTATCAATGAAGCAGCGGAAGTTAGAAGGGACGTAGTTTTTGAAAGACTGGAGCAAGTGGTCAGAGGCAAAATCTTATACCATATTACTAACTAAAGTTGTATAAACATTATGCCCTCAAGAAAACTCTGGATAAACTCGAGCAGTTAAGGAAAGTTCTGCAGATATTGCTGGTCATTCCGCAAAGTATAGCTCAACAAAGGAGTACACGTTCTACGGTGGATTCTCGAAGGGACCCCGTATCTCTGCCAGCTAATATTAACACGTTTTTTACAAGATGTGTCATTTATGGGCTTTTAAAATTCAACAACGCATTTGATAAATGGAGGATTTCTGAAAAGGGACAAGCTGAGGGAGCCATGATACTTCAGGATGATGTGTTTATCCGAAATTCCGACTTGCAAGAAGCGAATGCCATATTTGGAGCAGATGTTTACTGTCACAGCCTGTGTATTCATGGCGACATGAGGAAAGAAGAGAAAGCAGCAACTGAATTATCGTCAATGCCAACTGGCCAGCAGAAGTATATCTGAGTACATACATTAGAGCGGTGAGGTCATGTGACTCTCAACCGGGCAGTAGGCAAATACATTTTAACATGGTTGAGGCTCTCAACTGTGAGGACGTTATGCCTATCAACCTAGAGCTCCATAAGGAATTGTATCCTCTTGCTTGATGGATATCTGTGCACCAGGGTCGTTGGATGCTCGGATTGGGTGAGCAGGATAGTGACATTTGGGAGGTGCAACAAATATAGGACCCTGAGCTGGAGGGCTTAGAGCTGATGGATTTGTCAATTCCTCCATCTAGGGTAAGCTCATAAGCCCTAAGGATTGCCTCTCTGGCAAAGGAAAGATCCTTGCAATCATCGAGGGAGAGGGCCTGGAATGTGGTGTATCCCTTGCCTGCTAAATGTTTGCCAAGGAGAAGGGCTACTTCCCGAGGGGTAGAGTTAAAATTCCTAAACACCTGCTCAATATGATTGAGCCAGGTTTTTGGGCTCTCTATCGTCACTGGTCCTAACACATATTGAGCCAGGTTCTTGGGCTCGCTATCGTCGCAGGTTCTAACAAGGGTCCTGATATTATGGAGGTTAAAATGTGAGGAAGTGGCGGGGTTTGGGTGGAGATTCTGGGATGCCCTTTTTTGCAGCTTCTCTCCTATCTTGGGCTTCTCCTTCTTTTTTCATTTCAGCTGCCTGGAATGCTCTTTCTGCAGCTTCCCTTTTCTTGGGCTTCCCTTTTCTCTTGGGCTCTCTCCTGGGCTGCTTCCTTTATCTTGCTGTTCACCCAATTGATCAATTTTGCACCCCCCAGCTCCAGTACTTTCCCGGCATCGGTGAAGGCCTTAGCCTCCTCTAGCACTGTGTTGCTGACCATTTTTTTAGCAGGAGTAAAATTATAACAACACTAACATGGAATAATAAGGTGGATAACGGTCATAGAGACTGCAAATGTCGCCACGGGTATGTGGAGAACGTAATGTTATAACAGGGAGATAGCAAAGAATATGGCTGGAATATACGTAACAGCGAATGAAATGACAGCCAAAATACTGTAAATGTTCTCCACGCTAGTGCGAAAAACTTAACACAAATGACATAGGAATGGCGGCTAAATAGACTGTGGACGAAATCCGGTCAAGTGCGGAACACTCGATGCAAATGATGTGGTAATGGGCAATTAAATAACTGTAAATGAACTTCCATCACAAGTGTGGAAAATCGACGCAAATAACGTCATTTAGTTAATAAACTAATGACAGTCAAATAGACTGTAATTGAACTCCACGCAAATGAAAATTCGACGCAAGTGACGTGGTAATGCAGTTAAATAAACTGTAAATGGCAGTCTATTGACTGTAAGTGACTTCATGGAAGTGCTGATAACTCAATGCAAATGACGTAGTAATGTCAGTTAAATGCCCTGTAAATGGCAGTCTAAAAGACTGTAAGCAACTCCACACAAGTGAGGATAAGTCAATACAAATGACGTGGTAATGGCAGTTGAATAAACTGTAAATGATTTCACGCAAATGAGGAAAACCTCGATCCAAATTACGTGGTAAGGGAAGTTGAATAGCCTGTAAATAACTTCACGCAAGGTTGCGTAAAACCTCGATGCAAATGACATGGTACGGCAGTTAAATAATTGTAAATGACAGTTCAACTGGACGGTAAATGACTACACGTAAGTAAGGAAAATTCTATATGGTAATGGCATAAGATAATACTAATACTATATATATATATATATATATATATATATATATATATATATATATATATATATATATATATATATATATACATATATATATATATATATATATATATATATATATATATATATATATATATTATATATATATATATATATATATATATATATATATATGTGTGTGTGTGTGTGTGTGTGTGTGTGTGTGTGTGTGTACGAGATTATTCGTCTCGGGGAGGTAAAAGATTGACCAACGCAAATCTTTGGTCTATATATCTTACCCTTTGACGCCAGTTTTAGTTGCTTAGTTGCTTAGATGGAAAAGGGGAAAATACAATATTTCTATCCAGCTGCACACCAACTTTACGGGAGCTGCCTGGAATACTGATACGGAGCAAAGACAGTGCTCTCGGTTATACTCTGGGTACAAAGTTTTTCTCTCACCACATAAACCTGTTTTTCTCCCACGCG
>NC_087209.1:81834966-81852466 GCF_015104395.2 Macrobrachium nipponense
CAAATAAGGTTGATAATAACAGAATACCTCAGCCTACCTGGTATAGGTTTAATGTATAACAGTACATCCCAAGACCCAGAAGATGTTTCCATTGCCAGCATTTTGGACACACCCTACAATCGTGTAGATCCAAATTGCAAGAAAATCCTCCAGTCTGTGTCAACTGTGAAGATGAGCATGGTATGTGCACCAGGGAACCTCAATGAGTTCACAGTGGTGAGGGACATGCATCATCATCTCAGCAGTGTGATGTATATTTACTCGAAAAAGAAATCCGAGTAATAGAAAGAACAACATTTAAGGAAGCACGAGAGAGAGCCAAAGCAAAGACTGTAAGACCAGGTCTAAGGTTTGCTTCTATGGTAGCAAAATTAAGAAACTAAAAGAAAGAGACAAATAAATACACCCAAGTTAAGAACACAAAAGGAAAATCAAATAAAGAATCATTAAAAAGACAGCTAACTGAATCATCCGAGTCAACTGATGATGAGAATGTAAAGACAAGGTTCACTAGAACCAACAAGAAAGACACAAGTATGGAACTGAATAAAATTGAAGTGTCAGTAGAGACACACCCTCCATTTCTGCCTCTTTGGAGGCAGGGCCAGTGGTTGCTGGTCTGGTGCCATCTTCTGTTCGTGCCAATTCCTCTTTGGAGGACAAACCAGCAGATGCTGGTCCCCCAGTGCCAGTCCTTGCTGGTACTTCTGCCTCATTAGAGGCAGAGCTGGCTACTGCCAGCAGTACAAAGACACTTGAGGTGGTCTCTTTAGAGAACACCTCTGCTCTCTCTGTCTCGATATAGATGGAGAGCAAAGAAACTAAAAAAACCCTCAGTGTCAAAGACATTGAAGGAAAAGCTGTTGACTCTACGAATGCGATAACTCCTCTCAAGAAGCCAACAAAACTTTCCATCAAAATGCCTCCCCCTAGTAGAAAAAAGAAATCTCCCAGTCTGGTAAAAAGGAACCACAATGTTGGTCGTAAACATGAATAAATTCACTTCCATTATTCAGTGGAACTGTCAGGGACTGCGAGCGAAGTATGAGGAAGTGAAGCTTTTGATCTATGAGCACTCTCCTGTAGGGGTATGTTTGCAGGAGACTATGCTAGGTGCCCCTTGTCCTAGGGAATATGTTCACTATAGAACTAAATTTGATCTAGAAGAGAGAGATCCCTCATCTACATCCGTCGAGACGCTCCACAATACCAAGTGAAACTAAATACTCCACTTCAAGCTGTGGCTGTAAGAATTAATTTAAGAAGGAAATATACTTTATGTTCCCTTTACATTCCACCCAATAGCCATGTCTCCCAAGAGAACTTAATATACTTAATGCAGCAACTACCAGAGCCATTTCTTCTTCTTGGTGACTTCAATAGTAAATATCCATTGTGGGGAGATGTAACATCAAATCAAAAATGGAATATGATGGCATCTTTAATAGAAAATGAAGATATAGGTCTTCTTAATACTGGAGAACCTACGCATTACCACATTCAGACAGGCATCGTCCCCTGCGTTGACCTTTCAATATGTAGCTCCAACTGCAGTGTTGATTTTAGTTGGAGAACAAATGATGACTGGCATACCAGTGACCATTCTCCAATTGTGATCAACACCAATGATGGTCCACCTATCCCGAGATCACCACGATGGTGCTTAGAGAAAGCAAAATGGAGAAAATTAAAAAACTTGAGTGAGTTGGAGGGAGATGCAAAAGATCTCCCAAGTGTAGATGATGCCATTGATCTACTCAATGGAACATTACATACTGCAGGTCTACACTCGATTCCTCAAACTAAAGGACTATTCAGGAGACGGCCAGTACCGTGGTGGTCAGAAGACCTAAGGCTTTTACACCGAACTACAAGGTCATCATTGACCAGGTGCCGTAGACATCGCACCTTGGACAATGTCAAAATTTACAAAAAGTGTAGGGCACGATTTCGAAAAGCCATGAAAGGTGCAGAAGACAAGCATGGGCCGGATATGTATCCTCTATTAACAGCAGAACACCAGTCTGTAGCATTTGGAAGAAAATAAGAAAAATTCAGGGTAAATTTACACCCAATCCTCCTCTAGTACTTAAAGTGAATAATAATCATGTCACCGATGCCACAGAAGTTAGTAATACGTTTTCAGAACACTTCGCTCGGGTCTCTGAAAAATTAGATAGTTCCCCAGGACATAATTTCAGAATGATGGAAGAACAACAGGTACTTGACTTTTCAACAAAGAAAGCGGAATCATATAATATGCCTTTTTTTGAAAGGGAATTGACCCCCCCCCCCTCTGCTTTATTTAGGAGCAAGAACACCTGCCCTGGTCCAGATGAGATTTCTTTCTTATGAAATGTTTAAACACATTTCAAGGAAACACAAAAACTTTTATAATAAGTATTACCAATAGAATATGGGATGAAAGCAGCTACCCTAGCATATGGGAATTAGCTACCATGTTAAAATTCCTTAAGCCTGGAAAAGATCCTCTCTGTGCAGCAAGTTACCGTCCCATTGCTTTAACTTGCTGTTTGTGTAAATTGGTTGAAAAAATGGTAAATGTAAGACTGATGTGGTATTTAGAGCACAACAATATTCTAACACTTCTCCAGTGTGGTTTTTCGAAAATTACTCCACCCTGGACATCTTACTGCAACTTGAGACCTCTGTCTGTGAAGCCTTTGCCGCCAAGCAACATCATGTGACAGTGTTTTTTGATATAGAAAAGGCAATATGACACGTTGGAGACATGGATTCTGAGACTATGCATAATAGTGGTCTACGAGGCAAATTACCTTTATCTGAAAATCATTTTTACATGTAGGTATTTTAAGTTAAAGTTGGCAGTACTTTATCGAAAGAAAAAGTGCCAAGAAGAAGGTGTTCCTCAGGGCAGGGCAGTGTTGCAGCTGTTATTCCAAGAGAGGTCTTAAAGACACTGTTTTTGGAAGACTTGTCAATATCGTTTGCTGCCACCCGGATGACTGTAGCAGAAAGAAAGCTACAATTAACAATAATAAAATAGTAAGTTGGGCTGAGAAACAGGGTTTAAAATCCCTGTAAGCAAGACTTACTGCTTTCCACTTCTGTCGATCAGGGGAGTGCATCCTGATCCAGCCTCTATTTGTATGGCCGTAGAATCCCATGTGTAGAAGCACACTTCTTAGGCCTAGTTTTTTGACAGTAGATTGACTTTGGGTCCCCCATATCAAACATAAAAGCAAAGAGCTAGAAGTCTACACATCTTGAAGGTGCTTTTCTCACACCAGTTGGGGGGAGGCTGATAGAAATCTTTTACTAAACTTCATAAATCTTTAATTCTTGTCAAAGCTGTCATATGGTTGTGAAGTTTATTCTTCAGCTTCCTCATCTAACTTAAAAATTTTAGATTGAGTGCATCATTTAGGTATTCGTATAGCCACAGGAGCTTTCCGTTCGTCACCAATACCTAGTATGCTAGTTGATGCAGGAGAGATGCCCCTTGAACTCTATCGCCAGTCATCATTACTTTGGTACTGGTTTAGAGTGCAAAGACTCCCCAAATCTCTGGCATTTCCTGTGGCAAATAGAAATAATTTTTATGGTTTTTACGAAAGTCATCCAAGGTATCCCACTCCTTTTAGCTATAGAATTAGAAAAGTTTTAGAGGATACAAATATTAAAAAATTTCCCATTATTCCCCTTTGTGTATCCCAGTACCCTCCGTGGTTTGGAGGTTTACCGTGATGTGAAATTCTGCAGGTACTTCAAGGGAGCAAAGAGGGATAAATCTGATGAAGAAATGAGGGCCATATTTTTAGAGCATGTATCAGAGCATGTAGATACAAGTTTTATATTTACTGATGGCTATAAGTCCAATGCTGGCATTGGATATGGAGTTTTTAGCGAATCTTTTAACCGAAGAGGTGCACTTCCTTCTGTTGCCTCAAACTTTACAGCTGAATTGTATGGCATCCTAGTAGCACTGGAACATATTGCAACACTCCCAGTGTGTAGCTACAGAATATTTGGTGACTCCAAAAGTACCCTACAGTCCCTGGAAGTCTTTAATACTGATCATCCCCAGGTGTTGGAGATCTTGCAGTGGATTTTCTTGCACCAGTATAGAGGGAGCATTGTTTCTTTTTGTTGGGTTCCTGCCCATGTGAACATATCGGGAAACAAAGAGGCAGACAAGCTAGCCAAATCAGCCGCACAAACTTTGATACCAAGAAAATGCCCTGTTCCATATCGTGATACATTCTATGATATATGGAAATCCATCCAGCTTTATGGGTACTTCAGTGGGACAGAGTAGGCCCCAATAAAATGAAAGAAATTACTAGTCAGACACACCCTTGGAAATATAACCTAACACCAAAGAAGTGGGAGGTTGTATTGTGTAGATTACGTATTGGCCATACGCGATTAACTTACGGCTATCTGATGGATGGGGAGAATGAGCCCTTCTGGGACGATTGCTTAGTTCCTCTGACTGTTAGGCATTTGCTGGTTAAGTGTCCCAGTCTAGTGGAACTTAGGAATCGTTTTTTAGCTTATAGAAGTGAAGCAGGTGGTAATTATAGCATGGCAAAACTGTTGGGAGAAAGCATATGTATTAATAACATTATCTCTTTTATTAAAGAAGCTGGTCTTATCAAATATATCTGACAGCTGTGCTGTCTTAGTATATACATTTTTTAATAGTTTTACGGTTATGTGATCTATCACAATTCTTTTTATCTGAATATAATTTTTATTTTTATCAGAAATTTATTTTATTTTTAAATATAATTTATATGTCTCGCATAAAAATAAAGGTATTTTAAATTTTGTATAATATATTATGAAAGTTAAAAGATCACATCTAGTATTCGGCGTCGGTGACCCTCGTAGTTGTGACGCCAGATAACTCACAATCAATCAATCAATCAATCAAACCATCCCCATCCTCCTCCAATGATGGCCTTCTTGGCCCCAGTGCCTGGGCTTTAGCCCTAAATATCATACATCCAACTTCTACGTGTGCCGTTGGTGGAGAATGTCGAACCCTGTCTAGTCCACGATACCTTGTTGGTCTTCTCAAGCAGTTGTTGTGTGTGTGTGTATGTGTGTATGTTTTCCCCCCTTTTTTTCCCTTCAAATTCCTATGACTAGTCTCTCTAGTACTCTGTCCCCTGGACCCCCCGACTCTTTGGCACTGTTGACAACCTTAGGCTTGGATAAGGACCTCCCTTTGCCATCCCCAACCCTCCAGTGAAAACAACAAAGATTCTTTGATTGTTACTTCGAGCCCTTATGTAGTTCAGAACAGAGGAAAGAATAGCAGATTTGATAATAGAAATAAGAATGCTGATCATGATATTGGAATTTTACTTGGTTCTCAAGAACCTGAGACTTATAATAAATACCTTCCTCTTGACCTCGACAAAACCATAAAAGAACTGAATATATTTGATGTCCATAGAGATACTGTGAAATGCATTGACAGAGAACGAAAGATAGCCTCTCAAGGTGAAGGAAGCTTGCTTGTAGAAGTTTCATCACCAGATAAAAGTAGAAAGTGACTATCTATTAGTGCTGTAGAAGGAAACACAGCAAAATGCACTCCTCACAAAACAAAGAATCAGTCTAAAGGAGTAGTGTATAGTACTGAACTCCTACATTATTCTGAGGACTCTCTCCTAAAAGAATTTGCTGATCAAAAGGTGGTTGATGTGAGACGAATCAAGAAAAAAATATTGGGAATATTACATCCAACACCTACTTTGATACTCACCTTTGATTGTTTTAGACTCCCTAAATTTCTGAAAGCCGCATCACCTGCCAATTAGACAGTAAATTCCCACTCCCAGAAGATGTTTCCATTCCCAAATGTTTGGCCATCTAATTACAACATACAGGAAAAAAAGAAAGGAATGAACCAGCTATATGATTCAACTGTGGAAGAAAAGAGCATGGGAATTGTGAGCTTACTCCATGCTCCCCTAATTGTGGGGGAGACCATAATGCAGCACATGAATCATGTATCAAGTATCTCATTGAAAAAGAAACATTTTGTATCAAGACACAAGAGCGTATTACCTTTAAAGAGGCAAGACAAAACACTTTGCAGAAATTTAACACCCAGAAGTCATTTGTAGATGCAGTAAAAGAAAATGGGTAAAAGACAAAAGAAATTGAATCTGAAAAAGTCCAAAAGAAAAAATGGATGCTGGGACAATTGTCAACAAGAGGACTTTAAGTCAAGAGTCTGTAACAATGCCTGAATCAAAAGTCAAGCACCTTGAGAAAGGAGATACATCCGCAGAAAAAATGAACGAGTCAAAACAAAAAATTAGTAAACCTTCATCATCCTATGGTTCAGCTGACCCTCATAGAACATCTGAATTAATGGAAAATAATGAGTCATTTCCCACTATCTTATCTTGCAACACAGCTGCAACAAATGTAGAATCTAAGGCAAACAAAATGTTACACTCACATGAGCTTGGTTTAGACAATAAAACTAGACTATAGTCGATTTTTTTAAACCTGCCAAACTTGCACTTAACTTGCACTTAGCTGCTTGTCGCTGATTGGATGAATGTCGTGTTGTCCGAATCTCTGTTTTGTTTTCACACTGTTTCAAAATTGTGATTATATGGCCATAGATTGAGATAAGAGCCAAATGACGTAATGTTATGTCAATACTAGTTGTAATAAACTTAAGTAATAAGAACTTACATACCAAATTATTATAAAGTAGTTAACAGTTATGAAACAACACTCTCCGAAACTGTAGACTTGACATATGTTTCAAACGCATGAACTTTAATGTTTAAATTTCTAGCTAGATTTTTAGTGCAATCATGCCATTGGTGGTTTGGAAAAAAGCAAAACGTATTTATTGTACATTGTTGAAGGTTGTATAACGCGTAAGAACAAAATTCTATCTTAGAAAATGTAAGCTTGCCGAACATTTGGGGTGGAGGAGTTGAGAAAGGAACAGCCGGCGAATTGTCGTCTGCTGCACACAGCGCCATTATCAATCAGCTTAGAATCAGCTATCAAGCAGTTGGCTCACTGTCGTCGATTTCACCTATTTCTGCCATGGCCACAAGAGTTAATATATAACAAAGCAGAGATGAAGGCACTTCAAACACCAGGCATATACATGCTGCTGGCAGTAGGCTTACCAGTCAGTGCCGTAGTATAATAATGAATGTTTTTCAATGTTTCACTTCACAGGGCCCTAACAAGACAATGAAAGAAATCATTAAGGCGACAGCAACAGCTACTCAAGTTTTGAAATGCAAAAAATGAACATTGTGATATATAAACATCTTTATTATTTTATGAAGACAAGAACACCACAACCCGCATTTAAACCTCCCGCTGAGAGTACGTCAACTTTCTGTCAACCCCGAGGCTGTTCCTCCCACAATTCCTCCACCCCAAATTTTTTGACATGCTTACATTTCTACGATAGTATTTTGTTCTTAGGCGTTATACAACATCAGCAATGTACATTGTATATGTTTTTTTTTCATGCTAGAAATTTAAACATTAAAGTTCATGCGTTTGAAACATATTTCAAGTCTACAGCCTCGGAGAATAACTGTTAACTATTATATAATAATTTGGTATGAAAGTTCTTATTACTTAAGTTTATTACAACTGGTATTTACATAACATTACATTATTTGGCTCTTATCTCAATCTATGGCCGTATAATCACAATTCTGAAACAGTGTGAAAACAAAACAGAGAGATTTGGACAACACGACATTCATCCAATCAGCTACAAGCAGCTAAGTGCAAGTTAAGTGCAAGTTTGCCAAGTTTAAAAAAATCGACTATAGTTGAAAATGATAAACCAGATACTACAAGGGTCGAAGATACTACTAAAGATACCGCCGTTTCAAATACCATCATAAATGACCACTTGGTACATTCAAATGACACTCTAAGTACTCCTTCGATATCTGGAACTGTACCAAAAGTCCGCCACAAAACCCAGATGTCATCTACAAAGAAAAAGCATAATAGAACGATCTTAGACAGAGGATCATCCTCAAGAAAATAGGTACTTTCTCTGTTATATTACAATGGAACTGCTAGGGACTTCGCGCTAAATATGAAGAGCTATTATGTTTGATTAATACCTATAACCCAGTATGCTTAGGACTACAAGAGACTATGCTAAGTAACAACAAAATGCTTACTCCTAAAGAGTTTTTTTGCATTCCACTCCCAGTTCCCTTTACAGCAAAATTGGGGTGGAAGTGCTTTTCTTTTAAGACGAGATATTGCTCACTCAAAAATACAGTTGCAAACACAATTACAAGCTATAACTGGTAAAATTCACTTAAAAAAGACATACACAATTTGTTCATTGTATCTTCCTCCTAATAGCCCAATATGTGAACGACAGTTAACACAATTGCATGAACAGCTACCTCGACCATTTCTTATATTGGGAGACTTTAATGGTCGACATGAACTTTGGGGTGACATTTTAACAAATCAAAGAGGAAACCTTATCTTATCATCAATAGAAAATTCAGATATGACCCATTTGAATACTGAAAAACCCACCCATTTTCACATTCAGACTGGTACATTTTCATGCATTGACTTATCTATCACCAGTTCTGATACATTCATTGACTTCAACTGGGAGGTGTTGGATGATCTATACGGTAGTGATCATTTCCCAATTGTCATCAGAACTGAAAAATTTGAGCCAGTATACAGAATGCCTAGGTGGTGTACCAATAAAGCAAATTGACCCCTTTTCCAAGAACTTAGTTATATTGAACTAGATGCAAAGGATATGCCAACATTAGGAGAAGCAATTTTCTATTTAACAATGATTTTTATGTTTGCAGCAGAAAAAGTAATCCCAAAGACCAGTGGAAAATTGCATCGAAAGCCGGTTCCATGGTGGAATGTTCAATGCATAATAAGACATAAAGCCATGAGAGCAGCTTTTACTAGGTACAGAAGACATCGATGTGAATGCTACTTGATCTCCTTTAAAAAGGCTCGAGCCAAATTCAGATAGCAAATAAGACATGCGAGACGAGAATCATGGGTACTTTTTATGTCAACAATTACCCGGAAAACACCTATGACCAAGATATGGACAGTTATTAAGAAAATAGCAGGAAAGTATAATCCTAGACCCCTCCCTGTTATAAAAGTCAATGGTGACTTTATAACTGAATCAAAAGCTGTAAGCAATGTTTTTGCTGAATATTTTGCAATGATATCCAGCAGGGATGAAAATTCGCCATTCTACAGGGAGAGGGTGTTAGCAGAGTCGGAAACACTTGATTTTACTTCTTTTAAATCTGAATCATATAATATGCCCTTTACCATGGAAGAATTTTTATTTGCTCTTAGTAACAGTAAAAACACTGCAGCTGGACCTGATGAAATTTTATATGAAATGATCAAGAATACCTCAAAGGAAACAAAATTTTCCATTCCAAGTATTATTAATAGAATTTTTAAGGAGAGTGTTACCCTAGTGTTTGGGAAATAGCAACAGTTTTACCCTTTGTCAAGCCTGGGAAAGATTCATCTGTCCCTACAAGCTATAGACCAATAGCTTTAACATCCTGTTTATCTAAACTTATGGAAAAAATGGTAAATTTTAGGTTGGCATGGTTTTTAGAATCAAAGATTATATCATCATCTCTTGCACAGATGTATTGATACGTTTGGAGAATAGAATTATTCAGGCATTTGCTTCCAAGCAGCATTATGTGGCGGTTTTCTTTGACCTAGAAAAGGCTTATGATACTACCTGGAGGCATGGAATCATGAAAGCCTTGCATGAAATTGGTCTGCGTGGAGAACTACCACTTTTTATTAAAGTTTTGTTTTGTTTTAAAAACCGTAATTTTAAAGTCAGAGTAGGTAGTGCTCTGTCTAATTTGAAAGAACAAGAGGAAGGAGTACCACAGGGAAGTGTGTTAAGTGTCACTCTGTTTGCCTTAGCCATTTTTTGAGGGATAGCCTCAAAAATTCCAAAAGATGTAATGTCAACAATGTTCGTTAATGATCTATCTATTTCATGTGCTGCATCTAAAATGTCTGTTGCAGAGCGAAAACTTCAGTTGGTAATAAAGTTAACAGTTGGGCAGCTGAGCATGGTTTTAAATTTTTCTCTGCCAAAACTGTTGTTATGCATTTCTGCCGTATCAGAGGGGTTCATCCAGACCCAGATCTGTTTTTAAATGGACAGAGACTCAAATGTGTACAGGAAGCAAAGTTTGTAGTCCTCATCTTTGATAGCAGGTTAACATGGGAAGGTCATCTCAGTAGCCTCAAAGTCAAATGCATGAAGGCATTAGATATTTTAAGTCTTAAGTCATACAAATTGGGAGGGCTGATAGAAAACACTTGTTACATGTTTATAAAGCAATGGTTGGTTCAAAAATGGCATATGGGTCAAAAATCTACTCATCAGCATCTACAAGAAGATTAGATACTTTGAATGCAGTTCACCATGGGGGAATTAGAATTGCAACAGGAGCCTTTAGATCCTCTCCAATATCTAGTTTATTAGTGGATGTAGGTGAACTGCCCCTAGATTTGATAAGGAAATTTGCCCTGTTAAAATATTGGTACCGCATACAGAGAACTCCTGAGTTCTTAGCCTACAATACTGTTTTTAAAAGCAATTTTTGTATTCATGAAAGATATGTTTCATATCCAAAGCCTTTTTGATACAGGGTAAAATGTGCCTTAGAGGAGCTCAATGTAATAAAAGGAAAAGTAATTCCAGCAAAATTTTCAAGATTCCCTCCATGGAAGTTGCCCTCTGTGAAATATTGTAAATGGTTTTCTGGTTGCAAGGCAGGTTGTTTAGATGATATTCTTAAACAGAAATTCCTTTGCCATGCTGAAAAGCATGTTAACTCGAGGCAAATCTTTATCGATGGCTCCAAATCCAGTGCAGGCGTTGGGTTTGGAGTGGTATACCCTGATTGTAGTATTTGTGGTGCACTACCAAGTTCTGCTTCTATTTGTACTACTGAACTTTTTAGCATTTTAACAGCACTAAAGAAAATTATAACTTTAGATGGAGACAATTTTACTATTTTTAGTGATTCCAAGAGTGTCTTGGAAGCTTTGACATCTTTTAATCCATTACACCCAGTGGTACTGGAAATAACGGAGTGGCTGTTTTTATTAAAACAAAAACAGAAGGCAGTTAACTTCTGCTGGGTTCCTTCACATGTTGGCATTGTTGGAAATGAACGAGCTGATGAACTGGCTAAGTCAGTTACATAAAAAAATCCAAGAAGTATAGCAATTCCTTGCTCAAACTACATTCCTGAAATTATAAAGACGGTAGAATCAGTTTGGCAATTTTATTGGACAATAGAGAGCAATAATAAAATGAGAGAACTTACTGATGTAATCAACCCCTGTCTTTATATGTTAAAAGACCGTCGGAAAGAGACTGCATTATGTAGGTTACGGATCGGCCACACACGGATTACTCATGGTTTTTCAATGAACAATGACCCTGAACCATTTTGTTAGGATTGTCTTGTTCCCGTCACTGTAAAACATTTAATAGTAGAATGTCCCAGCTTAATGTCGGTAAGGAACCCTCATTTCAACGCATTTGGAAGAACGGATTTTAAACTGGCTGCCATTATAGGAAGAAATTTTAATAAGGATAGCCTTTATAGTTTTACCTTCAAGAAGCAGGCCTTCTTGAAAAAATTTAGGTTAGTTTGGGCATGATGTTTGAGATTGTGTATATGTGTTAGTATGTGTTAGTGTATATCATTTGGTTTTAAGTTTTTTACTTCTTTAAATTTTTATGTACACAGTTTACCTCCAATTGATAAATTTATTGCCATATATAAAGTTTTAGTACTTTTAATATCTGTTTATTTCACAGAATTGTGTAGAATCTGGAAGTAGGCGAGGTGCCTTTGTTGCTTGTACTTTTGTTTACAATTAATTTGAAATAAGTGTGTAGGTGGGATGGATATTTCGTGTGTTCTTGGGTTCTCTGTAGTTCTCGAACAGGTTTTTATATAAACATATTTATAGATTTTTAATTGACTTCTTCCTTTGTAATTCCTTTTAATGATACAGTGTCAATAACCTCGTCGTTGCGACGCCAGTAAGAACTAACAAATCAATCAATCAAATCTTCGTGTGTTTAGAATACACTTATGCACTGAAAGTGTCTTTGAATTATAAAACAGTCAAATGAGACAGTTTTATTCATAGACAATCAGGTTTGGGATAGCAGCAGGTTAGGTTCTCGACGGCAAAGCATCATGGTTACTTGATTTGAACTTCAGGTATTGGTTATCTGTTGTCCTCGGCAGTTGGAGGATGTAGTCATCTGTGGGGCAGTTTAATTCCAGTGAGACAGCCAACCTGTTGTCTCTTCTACTTAGCCGTAGTCATCTGTGTTTTGGGATGTGTTCCTGTCAACAGTCATGGGCTGTTTATATAATTCGACGGCGATCGTCTGATTGTGTACATCCTCTTTGACAACAGGGTCTCTCTCGACGTCTGTACAGATATTGTCTTTTTTTCCGTGGCGTTGCCAGAAGAATTTGTATTACCGTTGAGGTATAGTTATTATTATTATTTATGCTCTCTGTTTAGTGGTTATGTACTGTTATGGGTGCTATGTGATTTTGATGTCATTACTTGTGCTGCTTATTGATTTATTCTGTGGCATGTGCTGCTTGCTTTTATATTATGTTCATTGGTTTGGGTTATGTAGCTTGACTGTGTTATGGTTTATGCTTTTTGATGTACCTACATATTTAACTAATCTCTATTGTTCGTGCTGTTATTTTACTATAATGTTGTATTTTAAAGTAACTTTATTTTGCTACATCAGTTTTGAATTTGGATTTTATTTATTGACTCCTCTTATATGATTTCATTATGATTTATTCATTCTTGCCAGCCCTTGACTTAGTTGTACATATTGTAATATATTATACTTAATAAACTAGTATTAAGGTAACTTTTTTGGCTTTGTTTAGTTCTTTCCGCCTTTGCTTGTTGCAGCTTCTGTTAGTCATTCTGGTCCCATTTCCATTTTTTGTAACAACCTGCAGAGAATATATACATATATATATATATATATATATATATATATATATATATATATATATATATATATGTATATATATATATATATATATATATATATATATATACTATATATATATATATATATATATATATATATATATATATATATATATATATATATATATATATACTATATATATATATATATATATATATATATATATATATATATATATATATATATATATATATATATATATATAGTATATATATATATATATATATATATATATATATATATATATATATACCATATATATATATATATATATATATATATATATATATATATATATGTATATATATATATATATATATATATATATATATATATATATATATATATATATATATATATATATATATACACACACATTTATAGTACATATATACATATATTTATTACACACACACATATATATATATATATATATATATATATATATATATATATATATATATATATCGAGTATATATAGTATATATATCGAGTGACAGGACAACTGGCAAGAGTTGGCAGTTTGTTGCCATGAAAGACATCTTGCTTTTCTTCACAGACAAATACTGCGGACAACTTGTATCTTAATTAATAACATGCTGAACTACATAAAGAGTAAATCACTATATGTATCCATGCATAGCATAATACGCACATTATCACACACACACATATATATGTGTATGTATGTATGCAGGTATGCATGCATGTATGCATACATGCATACCATCTGCAAACCCAAACGGCTTTTCCTTTTTACGAGCAATCTGCTTTTATGCATTGAAGGTTAAAGGGTGGTCGCATTAGGGCCAAATCTTCAATATCATGATTGTCTGAAACAAGTTTTCCTAAATTCGTAAAAACTGGATAGCTAATGCCCGTAGACTTTCAATACTGGGCATAAAAAAACTCAAATCGGTTCTATTTCACATCCCTTAAATGTTAGCAACAGAATATCTTGTTTTTATCTCACTAGTATGCATTAATTTTATCTCTACTTTTCGAAGAGAATTGTTGATGACTGTGATCGCATTAAAATTTCTCTGGTGCCCTTTTCATAGCCTTTCCTTACTCAGCGATAGACCTGAGTTCAATCGTATGCATCGCGAGAGGCTTTGGACTCTTTTCTTTGAAAAGTTAATTAATCATCCTTCTGGACCCGAGCAATGAATTATGCGTCAGATGTGAAGTCATCGGTAGTGACTCTTTGCCACGTTCTTAAAAAGCATTGCTGAATAACGGAAGACCGCAACATCTGGAACAAACTCCGAAACCCCTCGAAGGGGAAACGACATATGTTTAAATTTTTTTTTTTTTAATGATAAGAATCACAGCAGATGAAGTTATATTTATGTTAATGAACATTATTTTTATCATTATCATGAGGAATAACGATAGCAGTAGTTATAACGGTACTCTGTCTTAGATAGAAACCAATACACATTAACCTTCGTGCGAGTTGGCTTTCCCTTTGCACATTGCTGCTTTAAAAGAGAACTTTTATGCTGCGATACAGCTGGTTTTACGAGTACGTGAGGCAACTTTAATGCATTCTTGCGGCGGTGAAATTTGAAATTGCTAATGTCTTTGCATTATGTTATTGGTTTTAGTTTTCTATAAAAGAAATCTATAGAGATGGCTTTGTCTGTCCGTCTGCACTTTTTCTGTCCGCCCCTAGATCTTAAAAATTACTGCAAATGGGTAAGTTGATCATCCACCCTCCAATCATCAAACTTACGTAATTTGCAGCCCTCTACCCTCAGTATTTTTTTACTTTTATTTAAGACTAATGTTAGCCCTGCTCGTTTGGCTGAAAGTTTCATGGGCCGCAGCTCATACACTTTACAGAAAACTAAATTGCACCGAAGAAACTTCGGAGCATTTTTTACTTGTATGGTGGAGAAATTTATTGCAATGCATTTTATATGCTATATAATATTTTTTTGTGTACGGCCCATCCCTACTTTAAGATTATTTACCCAATTATTATTAATTTTAATTAATTGAAACCTACTGCTTACATTCATCAGATACGTAGGTTTTAATAGCCACAGTGACCTTTTCATTTCGCGATATTCTCAAACCATCTGGGTTCACTTAACACTAAAAGCCTTCAACTCAACTTCCTTTGACTGCTGGGATTCAGACCCACACACACAAGTAAGAGTGAGGTTTACGGTAACATACTGTCATCATTGGATATCATTTTCTGCCAGATCCGAAATAGAGCCATCCTCACCATCATAACAGTTTGCTGAATTTTTATATACACCACTAAGTTTGACGTATAATATTAATTTTTATTTTATGTTAAACGTTAGGGACCGCAGTATTAACACTGTTACCATTTTGCCTAATTAGATCGTTAACTACAGTATGTTTATTTAATTTAGCCTATAATAGATAGTGCGTTAAGCATATTATAGTTTTACCAGACCATTGAGCTGATTAACAGCTCTCCTAGGGCTGGCCCGATGGATTAGATATTTTTTAGGTGGCTAGGAACCAATTGGTTACTTAGCAACGGGACCTACAGCTTATTGTGGGATCCGAACCACATCGAGAAATGAATTTCTTATCACCAGAAATAAATTCCTCTGATTCCTTGGACCACTTAAATTTTTAACTACTGGACACCTCCAAGGGAGTTTCACATAAATAGCAGGGTTAAAACAATAAGAAATCCTCCACTTCATTAAATAACAATGATTCTATTCATCCTTCATAACATGGTTTTTGTATTATTATTTCTATTAATATGTAAGCCATGATGTTATCCATAGTATATCAGTAAAGTATCTCTTTACTGACCCGAGAGAAAAATAATTTTCAAAAGGACCACTAGAAAGGCAATGGTTGTATAACCATAATTATGCAACATTTCCTCTAAATGCAAGAGCTCGAGCAGTAGGCGAGAGCAATATATTTGGTCGAATCTGCAGAAGCATTACATACGGTTATAATGCACCTGCGTACGACAGTGCAGTTTCTCTTCTCATAGAATTAAATCGAGAGAGATTATTAAAACCAGATATATATTAAGTATGTTACCGGAGGTCAATTGTGTATAGTTATAAACAAAAACGTCAAAGACCTGTTATCTGCGGAAAGATTTTTCTCACTCATTTATGTCTACTTTTATGTAGGTAAAACTGGGAGCGAAGATTTAGGTAGGCAGTGACTATCCTTCAGGATTTTTCCAAGGTACAAGTCAGCACTATGGGGCTGTATCCCCTGACTAGGGCACTAACAAGACATATTTTGAACATTAAAAAAAAAAAAAAAAAAAAAAAAATAATATATATATTATATATATATATATATATATATATATATATATATATATATATATATATATATATACACGTATATATATCACATACATACATATGCATGTATATATATATATATATATAATATATATATATATATATATATATATATATATATATATATATACACAAACCAAATGCAAAAATTAAAGGGGTGTCGTCGTACGTATTATTAACGCCCGAGAAATAATCTCAGGTACCTACAGTAGTTCGTATTTTATCACTGAGTTTACTAGTATATTTATTCATTCATATTTTTTCCGTGCACTTTGAACTTCTTCATTAATGAAATAGTAACCACGTTTGTCTAACTTTATCATCTTGAACTGTATCTTTATTTCTTAATAAGTATATCTATTCATGAACGCACGTAAAATACGACCGTATTGATTAAGGCCCTGTTAATCGTGCAAAATCGTTGTATGAATCTTGATAATTAGAAGCATGGTAAAGAATTTATTGTACCCACATCAGTGTTTGGTCCCTTAAGTAAAAATGATTTTCCTAATCTATTTACTGTCCTTTTTGGAAAAATAGTTCTTTTCTTATATGTAACAGGTCCTTTTTTTTTTAGGTAAACGATTTGTTTAAATTCAGTCTTCATTTGGGTAAAGAATTTTCTTTGTATTTATTTTCTTTACTATAACAAATAAGCTTCATTAAGCGAACTTTGATACCAGTGTCAGCTGTGCCATTCGCTTTCAAACATGGAATCTACATGTATCATATTTCTGTTACAACGCTGTTCTATAACGCCTTGTTGTCTTGATGGAGAAACGCACCACCAAGATCCAAGCGTTATTTCGAGTACTTAATAAGGCATAGACTAAATATGCATGAAGTATAACGTGATGTGAAGGGATTCACATGGAAGAATTGTAATATCAGTGGCTGCACGTACCAATCTAATGCATTTATGGGATGTTTCGGCTTTCAAACAAGCAAACCACTTTCAGTCCATAAACGGAGAGAAACAATGAAATTATCAGGAAAATATGCATGTTTAAAATAAATTTTGCATTCTGTTGGGATATACTAAAGAAATGGAAAC
>NC_087209.1:81859966-81869966 GCF_015104395.2 Macrobrachium nipponense
CTTTTCCCGAAAATCATATTCAAATAACTACCCCCTCTTATCTATTTCTGTCCGAGCTTTTCATCGTCTATCAATAAGTCTAGAGATCCCATTTTTCTATATGGTGACTTCGAATCCATCTAAAAATGAGAATATAATTATCAAAAAACCAATGAAATGTTAAGTTCGCCAATAAATAAGTGCCGTATCGCACTCCCCTTTCTCTAGAACCGAACTCAATGTCACTATATAAAGTATATAACTTTTTCAGTCTTCCACTTTACCTTTTTCGACGGAACTTAGCGCCTTCCCTTAAGCCAATGTCTCTTGTGACCACTATGACAGTTTGTCGTCTAATCCCCGG
Source organism: Macrobrachium nipponense (assembly GCF_015104395.2). Taxonomy (NCBI): domain Eukaryota; kingdom Metazoa; phylum Arthropoda; class Malacostraca; order Decapoda; family Palaemonidae; genus Macrobrachium; species Macrobrachium nipponense. The sequence continues at coordinate 81,860,310 of NC_087209.1, forward strand.
TTAATTCACATAATAGAGACTATATCTTACTCATTTGTAAACTGACGTACGTATGTACACCCACCAACAGACATACAGATACACGCATGCTACTTAACACACGAATGTACACACACTAGTCTGTTCCCATGTACTCGGTAATCTGAAGTAAACTCCCTTGTAGTTTACGTCATATCTCTGGAAAGTGTTCGCAATCTCGTTGATGCCCACGGCGTGTTTTCCGATTTGTGTCCCAGGTCGGCGCCTTGAGGAATTCACTGTCTTGCATCTTTTTCTAGCTGGCGAGAGCTAGGATTACCAACCCAATTTATTTTAATATATATGTCTATTTATTTCTCTGACCAGTGCCTTAAGAAATACATATAATATTAAAGATCTTAGGGAAAGATGTTAGTTTTTTTGTCTTTTATTTTTCTTCCCTTTCTGGTTATCTCTGATAGATTATTTTTTTACTTCTTGGCATTGCTTTTATTTTTCCATTTCTCTTTTTTTTTTAACTTAATTTATTGGATTTTCGTGCAGTTACCCACTTTTCTTATCCTCCTATCAGTATTGCCCCTTCTTTTGTCGCTTACCATGTAATTTATTACTGTGTACACTTCGCCTTCAGGTGCTTTGATGAAATTCATAATACTTATTTATCTTTTTTTTACTTTGTGGTTTCCTTCTTTTCACCTCGTGAAATTCCTTCGGTTTTGCATTCTTAAAATTCAGCAAAGTATGTAGAGTATTTTCATGCAAGATCCCATAGGAAGTTTGTAGATAAAAATCGTGCTAATGGTATCTCTTTGCCATACCTTTGGACTAGATATTTTTCTCTCCACTTACAACCACGCGCTACTTAAGACCATTTCAAAGAAGTGTGACCTCTCTAATCTTCTCTCATTTGCAGATCACTCCATGGTTTCCAATCGTGATATTTTAAGTTCCTTGATGGAGTTATCATTAGACTCTGCTACCCAGTGTTCTGCTTCTCGCTTTTTCCTTACCAACGGGCCTATAGTTCCTCAATCCTTCTTTTTTTTTTTTTTTTTTTTTTTTTTTTTTTTTTTTTTTTTTGCCATTAAAGCAACCCTTCAAATTTTCTTCCAACACCTCTTACTCCTCTAATGATGTCTGCTCATTCTTGACCATCATCTCTGATTTTTTTTTTAGCATAGGCACACGGGAGGGATCATATGGCTTATTGTACTTAAGCGATAGTAATCTCTTGCAGCTCGCATATGCATATATATATATATATATATATATATATATATATATATATATTATATATATCTATATATAATATATATATATATATATATACAGATATACTATATATATATATATATATATTAGATATATATATATATACTATATATATATATAGTATATATATATATATATATAATATATATATAATATATATCTATATATATATATATATATATATATATATATATATATATATATTATATATATATATATATATATATATATATATATATATATATATGACTGGTAAAAGTGTTCTGTAACAACAGAATTCCCATCTAATAAAAGGAGCCCATAAAAGCACAAATGTAGAGAGAAAAGTACTATATTTCAGAGACTGCTGTCTCTCTCAGGTATATGAATGAGAAAAGTTTACAGAAAAGGTGGTATTTATACCAAGAGATTCGTCCACAAGAATAGCCAATTAGGTCACCCCCGCTGATAATCTTCCTTTAATCTTCTTAAAGCGTTGGTTGAATGAACACTGCGTCGACGATGTCTGAATGTCCAATTCCCTTTTGAGATGTTCATTACCTCCTGCTTCTCTTTTATTAAGGCCGATTCCATCATTTGACTCTTGTACCGGCAGTTGCTGCTATAAATTACACGTGACATATTTCCAGTTTTATTCTATGGTTATGTTCATTATATGATTGAAAATAGCGAGTTCTGTTGTCCATACCTAACTGACCGTTTGTGTGTATTAATCTCTGGGGAAGTGATTTACCTGTAAATCCGATGTAAGATTGGTCACATTCCTGGCATGGGATCTCATATACCCCAGAGTCTTTGGGCGATGTCTTTTGTTGGACGTTAATCAGGATTTGGCTAAGGTATTTGGGTAGGTAAATGCAAAAGGGTTGGATTTCCCAAGGGTGTAGTTACTCTCTTAATCGTCTCCAGGTGGGGAATTTTTTTTTTATTTTATTGTTGGGTGTGTCTCTGGTCTTGTCTTTAGGGGGTCGGTAGAAAATTACGTTTGCTTTTGAATTGCTTTCTCAATTATATGGTCAGGATACTTTAAAGATGAAAGTTGCTTGCGAATTAGTTCAAATTCTTTTTCCAGGAAATCTGGGGAACAAATTCGTAAGGCTCTTAGGAATAGGTTGCTGGCTAGACCTATCTTGATAGTATTGTCATGATAGCTAAAGTAGTGAATATATGAAAGTGAGAACGTGGTTTTCTGTATATGGTAAATTTGTATTCTGTCGTGTCTCGATTATTAAAACATCAAGAAAAGGAATTTTGTTGTCTGTTTCCATTCAACTTTAAATTGATGCTGGGCACTAATGCGTTTAATTTTGAGAGGAATTCATTAAAATTACCCCACTTATTATCCCAAAATGTTAGTATGTCATCCAGTATCTCATCCACAGCATGTTTTTGGGTTTTATTGCATTTATTACTGTAGTTTCAAAGTATTCCATGTACAGATTGGCTAAAATAGGACTTAAAGGACTACCCATACTACACCCGAATTTTTGCTTGTAGAATGATTCCCGAATGAAAATACGTTATTAGATGCACATAATTCAACTAACTTTATTATTTTGTCAAGTGCCCAAAGGGAAATGATCTGAATATGGGGGATAATTTTTCCCTTAAAAACTGAAGAAGTCCTGTACTGGTACTTTTGTGAATAGGGAGTCTACGTCAAGGCTTAAAAGTTTTATGTTGTGAAGTGGTATATGTGCTTCTCTGAATTTGTGACAAAAGTCTTCCGAATGTTTGATGTGACTGGGAGAAAAAGTGCCTTTTTTAGGCACTTTTTCTCCCAGTCACATCAAACATTCGGAAGACTTTTGTCACAAATTCAGAGAAGCACATATACCACTTCACAACATAAAACTTTTAAGCCTTGACGTAAACTCCCTATTCACAAAAGTACCAGTTACAGGACGTTCTTCAGTTTTTTAAGGGAAAAATTATCCCCCCACCTATTCAGATCATTTCCCTTTGGCACTTGACCAAAACAATAATAAAGTTAGTTGAATTATGTGCATCTAATAACGTATTTTCATTCGGGGAATCATTCTACAAGCAAAAAAAATTCGGGTGTAGTATGGGTAGTCCTTTAAGTCCTATTTTAGCCAATCTGTACATGGAATACTTTGAAACTACAGTAATAAATGCAATAAAACCCAAAAACATGCTGTGGATGAGATACGTGGATGACATACTAACATTTTGGGATAATAAGTGGGGTAATTTTAATGAATTCCTCTCAAAATTAAACGCATTAGTGCCCAGCATCAAATTTAAAGTTGAATGGGAAACAGACAACAAAATTCCTTTTCTTGATGTTTTTAAATAATAAATCAGAGACACGACAGAATACAAATTTACCATATACAGAAAACCACGTTCTCACTTTCATCTATTCACTACTTTAGCTATCATGGACAATGCTATCAAGATAGGTCTAGCCAGCAACCTATTCCTAAGAGCCTTACGAATTTGTTCCCCAGATTTCCTGGAAAAAGAATTTGAACTAATTCGCAAGCAACTTTCATCTTTAAAGTATCCTGACCATATAATTGAGAAAGCAATTCAAAAAGCAAACGTAATTTTCTACCGACCCCCTAAAGACAAGACCAGAGACACACCCAACAATAAAATAAAAATTCCCCACCTGGAGACGATTAAGAGAGTAACTCACACCCTTGGGAATCCAACCCTTTTGCATTTACCTACCCAAATACCTTAGCCAAATCCCTGATTAACGTCCCAACAAAAGACATCGCCCAAGACTCTGGGGTATATGAGATCCCATGCCAGGACTGTGACCAATCTTACATCGGATTTACAGGTAAATCACCTTCCCAGAGATTAATACAACACAAACGTCAGTTAGGTATGGACAACAGAAACTCGGCTATTTTCAATCATATAAATGAACATAACCATAGAATAAACTGGAATATGTCACGTGTAATTATAGCAGCAACTGCGGTACAAGAGTCAAATGATGGAATCGGCCTTAATAAAAGAGAAGCAGGTAATGAACATCTCAAAAGGGAATTGGACATCAGACATCGTCGACGCAGTGTTCATTCAACCAACGCTTAAGAAGATTAAAGGAAGATTATCAGCGGGGGTGACCTAAATTGGCTTACTTGTGGACGAATCTCTTGGTATAAATACCACCTTTCTGTAAACTTTTCTCATTCATATACCTGAAGAGAGAGACAGCAGTCTCTGAAATATAGTACTTTTCTCTCTACATTTTGGTGTTTTTATGGGCTCCTTTTATTAGATATATATATATATATATATATATATATATATATATATATATATATATATATATATAGATCATACGTATATATATATATATATATATATATATATATATATATATATATATATATATATATATATATATATATATATATATATATTATATATATATATATATATATATATATATATATATATATATATATATATATATATATATATATATATATGTATATGTATATATATATATATATATATATATATATATATATATATATATATATATATATATATATATATATATAATATATATATATTTGAAGGCACATAAGTTCCTGGATCACGTCGGGACCGAACCCAGGTCAGGTCTTTCAAGTTAGAATCCAGGGCCCAAATTCATAAAACGTTACTAATTTAGTTGGCAAGTACTGCTAGCGACTGCTAAATCCTTAGTACCAACTACGTAGCAGGCAACTAAATTGGTAATCATGAAACCTTGCTAGCTAGCTAGGTGCCTGTTTGTTAGTATTTTCGTGACTTTAGTATCCATATTCCTTTTACATGACACTGGGGAGACCTTACTTGAATGAGGTAGGGTATTTGTTCGCTGTAGTGTTGTTTGTAGCACATGTCTATGGTAACGAGTAACAAACGCCCGAGGAAATCCAATTGTTCCCAAGAAGAAAGTATTATATTGGCTGATAAACTCGAAGGACGTTAATACAAACAGGAAAAAGACCATAAAGAAGATGAAGAAAAAAAGAAGAGGCACGGGATGCAGTGGTAGCCCAACTTCGTGCTAGATTTCCACATGTCGAGAAAACGAAGGACATACATAAAATATAAACTTTCGACATTGAAAAGCGAGTCCAAAGACTCCTTAATGGAATCAAAGAAAAGTAAAAAATTGACAGGAGGAGACAAACCACCTAATGAATCGGCTTCTAGGGAATCAATCTACAGATATGTAGAAGATTCTGTCATATGTGATTATGATGGTGAGTAAATCAGGTATTCATAATACAATGTGAATGTTTATAATGTATATGTTACTGGGAATGTTTATAATGTAAAGGTTCCTTTTTTTCTTCATTGCTGTTTTATGGTATTGAATAGAGATGAATTCTAATATATGGCCAACAGGGATATCTGGTACAGCCACGATTGTAAGTAATGGATATCAAACGATACCATGTATAAAAGCCATGAACTTTTCATAGGTTTCAAATGCTAAAGTTAATTTGATATTGTTTTCTTTCGGTCTTTGTCAAATAGGTTTACTGATGACATTGATGTAATATGAATTAATGTCACATACTTGTTTCTGGAGTTGAGTAGGTTGCATCAATACTTTCAAACACTTACTTGTTGCTTGAGTTGTTAAACATATTTCAGTGTAATTCGAATCATTATAAAGATAAAATAAGTTAATAACTCGGTGAATAACAATAAGCCATATGATCCCAGTTTGCCTATGCTTAAAAAATCAGAGGTGATGGATTAAGAATGAGCAGACGTCCTTAGAGGAGTAAGAACCGTAGGAAGAAAACTTAGAGGGTTGCTTTAATGGCAAAAGAACAAACATAAGGATTGGGGAACTATAGGCCGTTGATAAGGAAAAAGTGAGGGTTACTTGAAGAGGATCTCCTACAACCATATGAAATGTTCCTGTTGCATAATACTGAAGTGCAATTAAAACTTGTTGATATGGCAGGAGAACGTAGTTTCTTCTTGAAGGGTGAACTATATCTTTAGTAATTCAGCATCATCAAATACCTCAATGCTTCTCATGTCCCGAAAGGCACTTTTTCTCTGCATAGCACGGTGAAGTTCCACTAATTCTAAGATTCTTCTAGCCATATCTTCACATGTGTGGCTAGTGTTTAACTGATTTACTATGAGATTCAGGGCCTCTGTAACATGGTTTTACGACTTTGCTCCTTATCAAATCATCGGATGTAGCTGAAAGTTGACATGTATATTTTACAACCACATACAAATTTTGTCAGTATTATCAATAACCTAAACCTGATAGTTTTAATTTTTATAGAGTAAAAATTATCTAGCCGACGCCATGGCCAATGATTACGAGCCAAGAGTCAAAAAACATTCATTACGTAAGCAAGGTGAACACCGTTTTATGAAATGTTGCCCCGCCCATCCACCAGACAGAAACTCATTCACCTTGTTCCATTGGCTCTGAAACCCATAGCAGTCAAGAATGGCTAACAGGATTTGGAATTGTCTCCGTGGTTGCAAAACTGCATTTGTCTTACGACTTGCAACTTTATACAGTCAAGAGAAAGTCCTTGGCCATACTTACTATAGCCTGAATAGGTAATTATTCAGTTTCTAGTTTAAATCCAATGTTCATGGTCTGATTTGTATTTAGTGTAACATGATTATAATACTTGTAATATCATTCAGGATTTTGAACATTTCCATTAACTATTCACTATGCCACCATGAGAGAGAGAAAGAGAGAGATTTTATGTAAACAGATTTTTATCCAAAGTAAATACAAGCTTATATGAGCTAAAATCTCCAGCAGACCAGCAGATCATCCGATATAATTTTTTTTCTTCTTTAAGCCGTACGACCATGTTGGATATAAAGACTTTATGAATGGCGGAATGATACATAGAAGTGGGTGGGGTATCTGTGCTAGCTTAGTAATACTACTGTATTAATAGCAGTATTATACATGAATTAAACGTTCAGTCCAACTGCTGGGATCCTTGAGGATCATTTAGCACTTCTTGCAACTACTCGAGAAATGAGATTTTATAGCCAGAAGTTAAATTTTCTAATCCAACAATGCCCATGATAGCCTTCAGTGTTATCCTAAATTATAACGAGGCCAAAGTGGGTGGAGCCTCACGAAGTCATCATTCTGACGATAATTATTGGTGAAGGTTTAAAGCCAAAATACGGTACCGGCTATTTTTTTTTTCAGTAAATAGGTAGATAGCCAATAAATAAAAATTGCTTGACATTGGATATAGCAGTTACCAAACCAAGCTTGTCTACTATGTTTTTGAAAATTACCAATTATTCCCTACATCTTGTCAATCTGATTGTGACCTATAAAGTAGACTGTAATTTCTTATGTCACTTATTTTGGGAGTTAGACAAATAATCGAATTGATTTTGTATTTATTAACATATTTTGTTGGTTTGTTCATTATGACAATCATCACTGGAGAGGTTGCCAGAGGTCTAGCCTTCATCACGTATAGCCAATCATCCATCGAGAAAGAGGGAAGAAATGCTGTCTTAAGTTACGTAACGAGGCGTTCGAAACCTTTTCTATGAGTAAGTTGGCCCGTCTTCAAAAAAAGTCACTTGTACATTATATGTACCAAATTTATTCAACCTACGTAATGCAGAATACAGTCAAAATTTATGTGTAGATATAATGTGTATTCTGAATAAGCGTTATATCTATGAAATGCATAGATAAAAAGTTATTGTGAAAAAACCATGTTACAGAGGCCCTGAATCTCATAGTAGTTACCTGCTAAGAAATTAGAGCGGCCCTTGATCAACGCTAACTTAGTAAGGAACTTAGCAAGCGTCTAACTCTTTGTGGGGTTTTATGAATAACTTTTAGCACGCAACTAACTTAGTACCAACAAACTCCCGATTTAGTTCCCAACTAGACTTAGCAGGGTTTAATGAATTTGGGCCCAGGCAGTTAGCAATTCCTGAGTGGAGGAATTGCTAACGGCTTCGACTCTCACTTGAAAGACTGGGTTCGGTCCCGATGTGAGTCAGGAATTTATACATATAGGCTAAATACACACATGTATATGTGTGTGTATGTTTTATTGTTGAGTATGTGCGCAACATCCTGGCACGTGATTTATAATTCACAAAGTACCACGGAGAAAATGAGGTACCTGCATGCATAAATTCCTTATGGCTTCGTTTTCCATATTTAGGACGTTGTAAAGATAACTTAAAAAGTGAATAAGGAATTGATCAGGATTTATTTCTTTTTGTATATTCATATTCATTTGTAACAAATGTGTGTGTATCTGGTTCAGCCACTTTTCGATGTCTTCAATCTTTTGAATATGAAATGCAGATAATGGCGAATGAAAAGGTTTCTGTTGATATATATATATATATATATATATATATATATATAATATATATATATATATATATATATATATATTATTATATAATATATATAGTATATATATATATATATATATCTATATATATATACTATAATACTATATATATATATATTATATATATATATATATATATATATATATATATCTATATATATATATCTATATTATAATATATCTATATATCATTATATCTAGTATATATATATATATATATATTATATATATATATATATATATATATATATATATACATATATATATATATATATATATATATATATATATATATATATATATATATATATATATATATATATATCTCTTATATATATATATATATATATATATATATCTCTATATATATTATATAGCCTATATATCTATATATACTATATATATATATCTCATGTGTGTATAATATTATATACATGTGTGTGTGTGTGTGTCGTGCGTGTGGCGTTGTGCTTTGGAATTGGCTAGTTCTTATCCTATACATTTAGGAATAGCAATATCCAGTGCAAACTTCCTTGTGTTGGAATGTAATAAGTGGCTGAAAAAGACTGAATAATATTTTGAAGTGAAAGAAAAGGAAATTGTGTACAAAAGTATCTATATACCTATGTCTAGTACACCCTGTATTGCTCCAAGGACATGACTCACTTTATGACAATGAAGCTATATTGAAAAAAATTTCGAATTACGAATAAAACTTCAAGAAGAATAAAGAATATCATTACTCATATAGCGGGAACCCGTAGGGGGTTACCGCCCTCAGTGCACCTCATTCGGTGCAATGTAGACATTACTTAAGGTTCTTTGCAGCGTCCACTCGGCCCCTAGCTGCAACTACTTTAATTCCTTTTACTGTACCTCCGTTCATATGCTCTTTCTTCCATCTCTGGGGCACCAGGAGATATGGAAGAGTCACACTTCCTTGGATGAGAACTATGAGAGGGAAAGCTGGAGATGAGTCGAAATCCGTGGAGGTGAAAGCGCTAGAAAGTCTTTAGCG
>NC_087209.1:81874966-81882162 GCF_015104395.2 Macrobrachium nipponense
ATAGCTGATTAACCGTATTGCATCTCTGGTGTGGCAGCATTCAAGGAATGGGCAGTGTATTATTAGTCATCAGACTAGTTAGACTGTATGCATATGAAACAGCATTCGTGATATGAAATAGGATGGGAGATCTGTGAAGGTAAAACATGTTATCTTTGCTGACTAAGAGTGGATATTTCGTTCTCCAGCCTGACAAAGTGAAATAAGATTTATAGCATCATCACAGCCAATAATTAGACATCATTACATATACAAATAACGACTTTAGGGTATGTTATGAGGTAGGGTGCCATAACTCCACAATCTTTACGAAATACAGAATTCCTTTACAGAAACATTATGTAGTGAAATAAGCAATATGCAATAGTTCAGGTCATTGGCGTATACAATATCAAGGTTAAACAATACCTTTCTGTCGTGTCAATGTGTATACACACGCACACACACACATAAACACACGCACACACACATAGATATCTATATATATATATATATATATATATATATATATATATATATATACATATATATATAGTATGATATATATATATATATATATATATATATATATTATATATATATATTATAGATATAAATATATATATATATATATATATATATATATATATATATATATATATATATATATGTATATATATATATATATATATATATATATATATATATATATATTTATATCTTATATATATATATATATATATATATATATATATATATATATATATATATATATGTATATATATATATATATATATATATATATATATATATATATCTATATATATATATATATCATATATATATATATATATATATATATATATATATATATATATATATATCTATATATATATATATATGTGTGGGTCTCCAAGGGGCGTGAACCCTCTGGTAGTTTTCCATGAGGAGATTGACAGTCCCATGTCATTTTCCAACTTTATTGCAACCAACGGCAGTCGTCTTGCCACCATGACAGTTGAAACCATGAATTGTGTGTGTGGCTCCAGTCATTTCCCCCTAAATGCTCGCACTGGTTTCACGTTACGGGAAGCTTGTTTGTACTCTGTCTGTAAACCAATAACTTTTGCCCTCCTTTAAGGTGAAGAAAAGAGGACGATAATCTGAAATGTGTTTTTTGTTTAACTGGTGATTCCACAATGTCAGCCACGTCACTTACTAAACATAAAACTCATTAGCATTCATTAACCGAACTCTACACGGTGTCACTTACCTTTATTTTACCCCTTTCATGAATTATAAAGCCCATATTTTACCATTTCGAATGGTTCTTTCATGCACATTGCCGGAAATATCTTGCTCGCTCTCTGTTCCTCTTTAGCAATTTCATAATAATTCACATTATTTACCAGTTTGTCACATACACAAATCTCGTATATTAAAGAATGGTACAACAGTCCTTCCACACATTTCATTGGGCTTGGCAAGTGGTTGAGGTAAATTATTTAATAATGGGACAGGCAAAAATGGGAAGGTAAAAGTAACACAGGTAAAAATAACACAGGTAACAGTGGCACAAGTAAGAATAAAATACGAAAAATGGCACAAGGGAAAAATTTGGAAGGAAATGTCACAAAATGTTTATTGAAATTTAGGCTACACAGTTTAAATTTTTTTTTTTTACTTCAGTTTCTTGATATAATTTTTTAAGTTTAATAACAGTTATAATATGGATGTTCAGGAACAAGAAAATCGCTTTATATCAACCTTTAAAAGCAGAATTTTATAACTAGAATCTCATGTTGTGCTGGAATGCGCCTTCTTCTCTGAACATATGTACCAGAAACATACGTTTGGTCGAAGTCTCTAGCAGGGAGCTGCCTCATCAAAACATCTAGCCTGGAACATCTTCAGCTGGTAGAAATGCCAAGAGTCAATCTGTACACAAAATTGACGGAGTCTGACTCTCTTTTTAATGGTTGTTATGGCCAAGGTCCTATATTTTTCTCCTGGTACTCAGAGTCAGGTGGTAGAAACAACCTTGTGTGTGTGTTTCCGGTCCGAAAATACTGTAGATAGCCTGGATGATCGCCTGTTCCGGGTAGAGGTGTCAAGCTTGTGGCAGCGATCCATAACTGCTTGCAGCAGTGTTACCTATGTATCTTGTGTTTTATTCTGCAGACAAGCAAACCCAGTAGAAACTGCAGTATTGCCAATTCTTACGCATGGTACATAAAGCTGTAGAAATCTTAATGGAAGTATGGAAAAGTTACCATCCAGTATCCATGTATCAGCAAAAGCTAGTAACTACAATGATTCATCAGAACCAAACGCAAAGTTGCATATTCTTAAGTCTTTCAGGTCCCTGAAGTAGAGTTTTGTCCTTTGGTTATGCAAAGTTTTCTTTACGATGTCTTTACTTGGAAGTAACGCCTTTGCTTCAGCTGTTAAGTCATGCAAATTATTGCTGTAGCTGCATAATCAGGAGCGTGGTTGTGGTCATTAGCTGGTACAGGCTCATTCATATAAAGGCAGGTGGTCATTGTGCCTTTACAAAGTGTTCTCTTAACACATTTCCGTCTGAAAGCCTGAACAGTTTTATAATTCTTTCTTCCCATCCCTTAGTACAAAAGGCTCATGCGTGGCTGTTTCGCATTTCGTGTCGGCGTAAAACAGTAGGTTTTTGTTGGATTCCTGGTCATGTTGGGATCCCAGGTAATGAAGAAGCAGAGTAGCAAAGAACGCCTGTTCCCAAGGAGAAATTGATACAAATAGAGTCCCCTATTTTGATATGAAAATCTCTATTCGTAACTACATACTAAGAAAGTGGCAGAAGCGATGGTCATCTCCTTTTCTTGCTAATAATAAGAAGTTAAAAACCATTAGACCTTAAGTAGGAATTCGGCAATCATCCTATCAAAGCGACAGGAGGACTGAAGTTATTTTAACAAGGTTGAGGATTGTTCACTGCCGAATGACACACAGTTTTCTTTTTGATGGTGGTAGTGCTCCAGTGTATGTTCACTGTGATAGCCCTTTGACAGTTGAGCACATTCTGGTTCACTGCACCAAATATGTAAATGAGAGGCGGAAGTACCATCTAGATGGTACTAAAACTTATCTGAAATTTTAGGAGACACATCGATGTTGGCCCTGTTATGAGTTTTTTTAAAGGCTTGTGGGATTTTATAAAAATGTTTAGAAATTTTATATAGATATGATTATTGATTTTTATTTTATTTTATAAATGGTAACTTTTAATTCCATTAGAAATTTAATCTCTTGATTTTACCGTTTTAAACATTGATCATTAGGGTATCTATTTTAAACTCCTTATTTATATAATTCCCATTGAATTCATTATTTACATTTCCATTTTTTTTCTATTCATTATCACTATAGCGCTGAATGACTCTATGGGTCCCAGTGCTTGGCTTTATGCAAAAAAAATCACATATTCCCGATAGTAGTTGATCTTACAATCTGTTTTGTCAGTGACTGGACCCTTGGAAGGAAATCTCTCTTTTTCTTTTATTACTCTATGACTTCCAGGATTGGGTTTTGGTAAAGTCACTGATATCAGTGTTATGTGCTTGACGGCTCCAGGGCAGCTGAATCAGTCAACTGCCCAGCATAGCCATGAACTCAAGACCGTAGAATCGTACAGAGGTTCGAAAATGATCGCATTTCAATGAAATTATAGTGAAATCGTTGTACACCTTAAATTTTGTCATATTTACAATAATTTATCCTTTTTTATACTACACACATTATATATATATATATATATATATATATATATATATATATTATATATATATATATATATATATATATATATGAAATGGCCAATTTTGTTGATAAATGTATTTTACCGTAACATAATTCCATTATTATTCTTTGTTCTATATCAAGATTCAAACCAAGACAGATAGGCATAAATAATATTTATTTCATCTGTAAGGAAAAATAATATCACAAATAATCTATGCATTTATTTCCTTTCTAAGATTATTATATAATCATCTCTCTCCTCACTTACATTGTCATATAATTTTTTTTTTTATTAAGGCGGGTCATTCATTACTAGGAATATACAATTGCCTCGGTTTTTAGACATTCTGTAGTTAATATGACTGCATTTATAGTAGCAGTTTTCAATCTATTTCTTTGTTCTCTTTGGAAAAGTTTGACTTTACTAAGCACTCTTCCGCAATCTGTATTAGATTGGGGTAAGCTGAGTATATCTAATGCCAAGTCAGCAAGGTTAACATAATTTACTTCCTTTTGTCGTAAAGATGCCAAAATGTGCTTGAAATCCAGTGGAAGGATTTTACTTCTGACATTTTCTTTCTGGAAAGACTGGTTAAGCTCTCTGAGCGAAAAGATAAAAGTAAAAAACTGGAACTGCCTCTGATTAGAGAGATTTACTGATTTCATATTTCTGTTCAGCATTCCCAGACTGCTGAACCAGAATTCTCCAAATGAACCAATGACAACTGAACCAAGAATGAATTGTTCTCTGATTAGAGAGTTACTGGTTTGGTACTGATTTTGTCCAGGGTTTACAAAATACATAGCAAGGGCATGGCAGGTGTTTTTTTTTCTATATAAACGCCCGACTATATTAAATTATATTCTTTTCCCTTGTGCCATTTTCGCCTATTTTTTCCACGTGTGGCCAATTTTCCTGTTCCATTTTTACCTGTGTCGTTATTACTGTTCACCAGTTGAGGTTGCTGTAGTGAGCATAGATGGCAGCACTCGCGGCCACAATTTTGTTTTGGTTTTCTCAATTCCCTTGCCTTTACAGTTACAGGTGGACATTACTTTATAACCAGGAAAGTGGAAATTCGGGAAAGCCGTAGGTGACAATAATGCCGAAAGAAACGAGACTAGACCCTATCCAGAGGTGCTTCCAAGTGGCCACAATCCCAGCTAGCTGCCAAAACCCAAGATTGTTTCCATAAACACTCCTTCTCCCGTCAAAATTTACCTAACACCGACCAGAACTATATCGTATGCATATATCAACCTATTTTCGCTGTATTCATTACTCATTTTCTTATTGAACAACCTTTCCGTAACATTAGTCCATGCATTGTTCTCTCTATCCATAAAGATACTGAGCAGCTACGAAGAAGGATTCTTTCCTTGTGTTACCTATACAATATAAAACAAACATTACTGTCATTAAGGACGTTCTCCTCTCTGTCAACGAAAATATCCAATGCGATCTTAAACTTTTCGTATTTTACACATACACTGCATGTTCTTTACACGTATTCAATGTTCTGTGTTAAATGATTGATGTATACACTTTCCTATGAGCCCTTTGGCTTTATACAGCAAACCTATTATTCTCTTCTGTCATTCCTCCCTCACCTCCATACAAACGATAAACGCACACACACAAATGTATATATATATATATATATATATATATATATATATATATATATATATATATATATATATATATATATATATTTTCAATACGCCTAACGTCTCTCTCTCTCTCTCTCTCTCTCTCTCTCTCTCTCTCTCTCTCTCTCTCTCTCTCTCAAAAAGATACAAAAGCATTCATAGATATATTAGAAGGATACAATCCTTCAAACTGGAACAAATCAAATGAAAATATCTTGAAAATAATTGAAGAAGTTCCAAATAAAATCCAAGTGCTCAAGAGAACTCATAAAGAAATATACATAAACCACATATTCCGACAAAGAAAATGAATAATGGTGAACCTTGTGAATATCCTAATTGATGCATTAGGAAAAAGAATGCCAAAAGCATGTAAACTGTGTAAGGTGTGGTATAGCATAGTTAATCCACAAAACCTAATCAGAAAATGTGCTGCATGCAACATTCCGACCCATCCACAGTGTGCTGAGGTAATGCAAGATATGAGAAAAGACACAAGAATTTTTTGCTCAACATGTCTACCATGGATAGACAATGTTATTAAATCAAGATTGAATGTACAAATAGTTGAGGATGAAGAAGAAGAAGAAGAGGAAGAGGAAGAGGAAGAAGAAGAAGAAGAAGAAGAGGAAAACGTAAGAGAAGTAAACAAAACTGAAATGACAGAAAAAGATAAGGAAAACAAGAACAAGATAAAAGTATGGATGCAGAGATACTCATTGATAGTACAATATGAGGCTATAAACGCATCATACCTACGAAGAAATAAATTACGATATGACAACACAAAAGAAAATGCCGAAGAGGCTCTACCCAGATCTACACAATGACGGGAAGAGGAAAAAAATATACAAAAAAGACAAAGTCTGCAACCTTTTGAGAAGAGGGAATTGCAGATTTGGAGAAAAATGTTACTACAAACATCCTAAGTATGTCACAACTATGAAATATATGGTAAATGTTGCATACCTAGATGGCTATGAGGATGATTGCAGAGATCTACATCCAAAATATGCAAAAACCTAAAAGAAGGAAAAGGATGTAAGTTCGACAAAAAATGTAAATATATGCACCCTGTAGCCATGAAAATAATCAGATAATAACCAATCAAGTAATAAATCCAAAATAAGAAAGAAACAAATCAAAGAGAGGAATGAAGAATATCAGGTAAAAGAAAAAAGCAAGCCATCAACGAGATATGCAGAGGTGTCAGCAAAAAATTTCAATGCATCAGCTCCAAGATTCTACTCAAGAGATAATAACTGTTTTTATTATGCAAGAGGATATTGCAGATATGGAGAAAATTGCAGATTCAGACACAAAATGAATAATTATGATGAAGGAAGAACAAATATTATGAAAAGTTGGATTTTTTAATGACAGAATTTCTGGAAATGAAAAAAAGAACAACATACCAGAACAGGAAAGAGACATGGGAAAATCCTTATTATTACCAATATTAAATGAAGGAGAAAACACGCAAACCATCATAGTGATGAATGCGCAGGGTTTAGTTACAAGTAACTCAAAAAGAAAAATAGAGTACTTAGAAGAACTAACCCAAATTGAAAAGAAATAGATATAATGAATATAAGTGAAACCTGGTATTCCCAAGAGACTGGGAATGATGATCAAATAAAAGGGTTCCAAACTTATAGATCAGATAGAAAAAATAGGAATCAAGGGGGAACCGCAATATATTGGAAAGACAAAAAACAAGGAAAAATATATGAGAAATATAGTAACTCAGAATGTGAACTATAGCGTAGAATTTGAATCTGAAAAATTAA
>NC_087209.1:81882662-81885162 GCF_015104395.2 Macrobrachium nipponense
AGTTACACTATTTTGCTTCCCAATGACATTTCTTTATTACAACTAATGGCTGCTGTACTCGTCACACCTACAGACATAGTAACTGTCTTGAAATTGACGAAATTTTTTCTTGGTTAGGTTGTTGAAAATTTTCTGGTTTTTATGAATGGTTGCTTTGAGGATAATATTGTCTACTCTACTTAATTCAGTCAGAATTCATGATAAATATATATTTCCCTGAAACTAGATACTTTGAGATAATGAGATAAGACTTGGATATTGAAGCAAAGAATAGCATTTATTTACAAACCAAACCTGGAAAGCTGTGAAAATTAAGTACATCAGTAAAGAAATCTACTGGAATAACTCAATGCTACATACTACTGTAATAATTATCGATCATTTCTCAGTCTTAATTGATGAGTATCCTAGGAGATGCTAAGAGGGGTCACAGCGAAGAATAGTTTAGGGAAATACTAATATAAACTGGATTGTCTGGAAGGAAGGCTGCAATTCATAGTGAGTCGATATGACTATTTTGTCATCCATCATTGTTTAATATTAGAATTCCTTTCCTACTTCCAAACGTGGTTCCTTTACCTCTTACTTCCTTACGGGAGGATTCGTAAGTATGCTTTGTATATGCTTTTATTTAGCTTGCATTGTTTTAGGCTGTTTGTCCGGTCCAAATCTTGAAATTAAATTAAATTTTCGACCTGTTTCCATCGTCCAATGGACTTATTTTCATGGTTTACTCAATCCTGGTGACAATACTAACCTTACATGATCAGTAGGTCAGCTGTGACCTCTCTCAATATCTCATGATTTGTCGGAAGTGATAACTACAGTTTTTTCATAGATTCTTTGGCTCGTCAGGATATATTTTCATTAGCTACAATCATAAGTCGGTTACAATATCTGTCAAGACTATATAGTATAATAAAAAAAAGATTTAATACACTTTTATTGAAATGCAACAAAAATTTAAAGAAATAATTTTTTGAGACACCAGGATTTTCATACAGTTAATCATGTCTACTAAAATAAAAGCACGGGTGCTAAACATGGAGGGAAATGCTACAAGAAATGAAAAAAAGAAGAAGAAGAAGAAGAAGAAAAAGATATATATATATATATATATATATATATATTAGATATATATATATATATATATATATATATATATATATATATATATATATATATATATATATATGTATATTTTTTTTATTTTTTAGTTTCCTTCCATGTTTGGCGCCCACGCCTTTAATTTCTTAGATATGATTAATTGTAAGAAAATCTGGGCGTATCTAAAAAAAATTATTATTTTTTACTCCTAGTGAAAAATAATTTTTTTTTAAATACACCCGATTTTGTTACAGTTGAATCATATCTACAAAAAAATAAAGGCGTGGGCGCCAACACGGAAGGAAACAGCACAAAATAATACATTTATATTTTTGTTTTCATTCTTGTAGCATTGCCCTCCTTGTTTGGCACCCATGCTTTTTATTTTAGTAGACATGTTTAATTGCAAGAAAATCCTGGTGTCTCAAAGATTATTTTTTACTTTTTAGTGCATTTTTTATAAAGGTGTATTTAAAAGGTTTGTTTTCTTTTGTACAGTAAAACATTTGATAGTAGAATGCCCCAGCTTAATGCTAGTAAGGAACCGTCATTTTAATGCTGTTGAAGAAGGAATTTTAAAACAGGATGCAATTTTAGGAAGAAATTTTAGTGAGGATAGCCTCTTTAGTTTCCTTCAAGAAGCAGGTCTTCTTGCAAAAATTTAGGTTAATTTGGTCATGATGTTTGAGTTTGTGTACATGTGCTACTATGTGTTGGTATGTATCATTGTACCTTATATATTTGTATGTATAATGTATGTATATATGCTGTATATATATATATATATATATATATATATATATATATATATATATATTAGTCGATATATATATAATAAAGTAAAAATAAAGTAAAAAATTTAAACAAGCTTTAAATGCATGAGGAAGTAAACTGATTGACTAATTAGTACTTGCTGGCGACGCAACGACAAGGTGATTGACCCCGATATTTAAAAAAAAAAAAATAAAATCTTGGGAAAGAAATTAAAACCAATAAGAATATTTACTATGAATTGAGAGAGAGAGAAAAAAATATATGTATATATGTATATATATATTATATATATATATATATATATATATATATATATGTATATATATATATATATATATATATATATCTATCTATATATATAGATAGTACATACCGGTAATTTAAAACCCTTGGGGGTCACTGATTATCTACGAAAAATTAATGTGACTTTTTTCCCGTGACTTTTTCCTTGTAACATTTTTATCTAGTTCCTATCAGCACAGAGAATGGCAGGACACGTATCAATGAAGCAGCGGAAGTGAGAAGGGATGTAGTTTTTGAAAGACTGGAGCAAGTGGTCAGAGGCAAAATCTTATACCATATTACTAATTAAAGTTGTATAAACATTATGCCCTTGAGA
>NC_087209.1:81890162-81897662 GCF_015104395.2 Macrobrachium nipponense
TAAAAGAAACGGAGATGGATGTAGTTATTGCTACAAATAAACCATCTTCGTGTGTTTCCCCTCGAGTAGGTTCCTTCACGTGGTGAGGAAGTAAGGGATTCTGCCTTCAAGTTTGCGAAGGCTGGATCCTGATGTAACGCCTACAAAACTTTTACTGCTTGGGTGAGTCTGGGAGGGGTTCGTGGTTTGGAGGGGGTTTGCATTCAAAGCTAATTGTGGGAGTTGTGATGGTGAGGCGCCACCCAATATAGTTTGGACCCAAGAGATGGTGATGGGATTTTCCCATTGCTATCTTGAGGGCGGAACCATCTCCAGGGATCAGCCCATCGGAATCCAGGGGGCCTGGTTTTAGGGATGGGACTCCTTACTTTTGTCTGGAAGCTCAGCATTTTGTTTGGAATGGGGAGTTGGGCCCCATTAGTAGGGGCAGAACTCCCAGCAGGCAGATTTGCTTATACCTGGGCCACTGCAAGCATAGTGGTGCTATCCCGAAAGGGTAGGGTATGTGGTAGACAGTGGTGAAACAACTTCTACGTGTGCCGTTGGTGGAGAATGTCAAACCCTGTCTAGTCCGCGATTCCTTGTTGGTCTTCCCAAGCAGTAGTTGTGTGTGTGTGTGTATGTATGTATGTATGTATGTTTTCCCCATTTTTTTACTTCAAATTCCCATGAATAATCTGTCTAGTACACTGTCTCCTGGACCCCCCGACTCTTTGACACCGTTGACAACCTTAGGCTAGGATATGGACCTCCCTTTGCCATCCCCAACCTCCCCCCAGATGCTGAGCCTTGCCGAGGATGGGGCCTTAGCTGGGCACCCCTGATGCCTGGTGGGAACTGCTTTCTCGCTGGGCCTTGCTGCCCAGCTGTTGATCCAACTAAATAAGTCACCCCTGTTTTCCTCCTACATTCAACCAATAGCCATGTCTCCCCAAGAGAACTTAATATACTTAATGCAACAACTACCAGAGCTATTTCCTCTACTTGTGATTTCAATAGTAGACATCCACTGTGCAGATGTAACATCAAATCAAAAAAGGGAATATGATAGCATCTTTAATAGAAAATGAAGATATAGGTCTTCTTAATACTGGAGAACCTACCCATTACCACATTCAGACAGGCACCGTCTCCTGCATTGACCTTTCAATATGTAGTTCCAACCGTAGTATTGGTTTTAGTTGGAGAACAAGTGATGACTGGCATACCAGTGATCATTCTCTAATTGTGATCAACACCAATGATGGTCCACCTATCCCGAGATCATCACGATGGTGCTAGAGAGGCAAATTGGAGAAAATTCAAAAACTTGAGTGAGTCGGAGGGGGCATGCAAAAGATTTCCCAAGTTTAGATGATGCCATTGATCTACTCAATGGAACATTACATACTGCAGGTCTACACTCGATTCCTCGAACTAAAGGACTATTCAGGAGAATGGCCAGTAACCGTGGATGGTCAGAAGACCTAAGGCTTTTACACCGAGCTACAAGGTCATCATTGACCAGGTGCCGTAGACATCGCACCTGGACAATGTCATAATTTACAAACAGTGTAGGGCATAATTTTTAAAAGCCGTGAAAGCTGCCAGAAGACAAGCATGGGCCGGATATGTATCCTCTATTTAAACGAGCAGAACACCAGTCTGTAGCATTTGGGAAGAAAATAAGAAAAATTCAGTGTAAATTTACACCCAATCCTCCTCCAGTACTTAAAGTGAATAATAATTATGTCACTGATTCCACAGAAGTTAGTAATACATTTTCAGAACACTTCACTCGAGTCTCTGAGAAATCAGATAGTTCCCCAGGACATAATTTTAGAATGGTGGAAGAGCAACAGGTACTTGACTTTTCAGCAAAGAAAGCTGAATCATATAATATGCCTTTTCTGAAATGGAACACTGCCCCTGGTCCAGATGAGATTCCTTATGAATGTTTAAACACATTTTCAAGGAACACAAAACTTTTAATTATAAGTATTATCAATAGAATATGGGATGAAAGCAGCTACCCTAGCATATGGGAATTACCATTCCTTAAGCCTGGAAAAAGATCCTCTGTGTTACAGAAAAGTTACCGCCCCATTGCTTTACTTGCTGTGTGTAAATGATGGAAAAATGGTAAATGTAAGACGATGTGTATCTAGAGCGCAACAATATTCTAACACCTTCTCAGTGTGGTTTTCGAAAAATGCACTCCACCCTGGACATCTTACTGCAACTTGAGACCTCTGTCTGTGAAGCCTTTGCCGCCAAGCAACAACATTTGACAGTGTTTTTTATATAGAAAAAGGCATATGGCACTGACTTGGAGACATGGGCATTCTGAAGACTATGCATAATAGTGGTCTACAAGGCAAATTACCTTTATTTGTTTGTGAAATCATTTTGACATCGTAGGTATTTTAAAGTTAAAGTTGGCAGGACTTTATCAGAGAAAAAGTGCAAGAAGAAGGTGTTTCCCCAGGGCAGGGCAGTGTTGCAGCTGTTATTCCAAGAGAGGTCTTAAAGACACTGTTTGTGGGTGATTTGTCAATATTGTTTGCTGCCACCCGGATGACTGTAGCAGAAAGAAAGCTACAATTAACAATAAATAAAATAGTAAGTTGGGCTAAGAAACAGGGCTTTAAAATCTCTGTAAGCAAGACTACTGCTGTCCACTTCTGTCGGATCAGGGGGAGTGCATCCTGATCCAGACCTCTATTTTGTATGGCTGTAGAATCCCATGTGTAGAACAGGCACACTTCTTAGGCCTAGTTTTTGACAGTAGATGATTGGGTACCCCATATCAAACATAAAAGCAAAGAGCCAAGAAGCCCTACACATCTTGAACGTGCTTTCTCACATTGGGGGCGTGGGGGCTGATAGAAATCTTTTACTAAAGCTTCATAAATCCTTAATCTTATCAAAGCTGTCATATGGTGAGAAGTTTATTCTTCAGCTTCCTCATCTAACTTAAAAATTTTAGATTGAGTGCATCATTCAGGTATTCGTATAGCTACAGGAGCTTTCCTTTCGTCACCAATACCTAGTATGCTAATTGACGCAGGAGAGATGCACCTTGAACTCTATTGCCAGTCATCATTACTTCGGTACTGGTTATAGTGCAAAGACTCCCCAAATCTCTGGCATTTGCTGTGGCAAATAGAAATATTTTTAATGGTTTTTACGAAAGTCATCCAAGGTATCCCACTCCTTTTAGCTATAGAATTAGAAAAATTTTAGAGGATACAAATATTAAAAAATTTCCCATTATCCCCTTTGCGTATCCCAGTACTCCTGTCTGGAGGTTACCTCATGTGAAATTCTGCAGGTACTCAATTGAGCAAAGAGGAATAAATCTTATGAGGAAATGAGGGCCATATTTTTTAGAGCATGTATCAGAGCATGTAGATACAAGTTTTATATTTACTGATGGCTATAAGTCCAATGCTGGTGTTGGATATGGAGTTTTTAGCGAATCTTTTAACCGAAGAGGTGCACTTCCTTCTGTTGCCTCAAACTTTACAGCTGAATTGTATGGCATCCTAGTAGACTGGAACATATTACAACACTCCCAGTGTGTAGCTACACAATATTTTGTGACTCCAAAAGTGCACTACAGTCCCTGGAAGTCTTTAATACTGATCATCCCTTAGTGTTGAAGATCTTGCAGTGGATTTTCTTGCACCAGTATAGAGGGAGCATTGTTTCTTTTTGTTGGGTTCCTGCCCTATGGAACATATTCGTGGGAAATGAAGAGGCAGACAAGCTTAGCCAAATCAGCAGCGCAAACTTTGATGCCAAGAAATGCCCTGTTCCATATCGTGATACATTCTATTTGATATGGAAATTTATCCAGCATTTATGGGTACTTCAGTGGGACAAAGTTAGGCCCCAATAAAATGAATGAAATTACTAGTCAGACACACCCTTGGAAATATGACCTAATATCAAGGAAGTGGAAGGTTGTATTGTGTAGATTATGTATTGGCCATTATGCGTTTAACTCTCGGCTATATGATGGATGGGGAGAATGAGCCCTTCTGTGACGATTGCTTAGTTCCGCTGACTGTTAGGCATTTGCTGGTTGAGTGGTCCCTGTCTAGTGGAACTTAGGAATTGTTTTTTAGCTTATAGTAGTGAAGCAGGTGGTAATTATAGCATGGCAAAACTGTTGGGAGAAAGCATATGTATTAATAACATTATCTCTTTTATCAAAGAACCTGGTCTTCTCAAATATATCTGACAGCTGTGCTGTCTCAGTGTATAAATTTTTAATAGTTTTACGGTTATGTAATAAATCACAATTCTTTTTATTGGATTAATATTTTTATTTTTATATATTTTATTTATTTTTTAAATAAAATTTATATGTCTATCATAAAAATAAAGTTATTTTTAAATTTTGTATAATAGATTATAAAAGTTAAAAGATCACATTTAGTATTCGCCGTCGGTGACCCTGGTAGTTGTGACGCCAGATAACTCACAATCAATCAATCAATCAACCAAACCATCCCCAACCTCCTCCAATGAAAACATCAAAGATTCTTTGAATGTTACTACGAGCCCTTATGTTAATTCAGGACAGAGGAAAGAATACAGATTAATAATAGAAATAAGAATGCTAATCCTGATATGGAATTTTACTTGGGTCTCAAGAAACCAGAGGACTTATAACATATATCTTTCTCTCTTGACCTCGAGAAAAACATAAAAGAACTGAATATATTTGATGTCCATAGAGATATTGTAAAATGCATTGGCAGAGAACCATAGATAGACTATCAAGGCGAAGGAAGCTTGCTTGTTGAAGTTTCATCACCAGATGAAAGTAGAAAATTACTGTCTATTACTGCTGTAGAAGGAAACACAGCAAAATGCACTCCTCACAAAACAAAGAATCAGTCTAAAGTAGTGTATGGTACTGAACTCCTACATTATTTTGAGGACACTCTCCGAAAAGAATTTGCTGATCAAAAGGTGGTTGATGTGAGACGAATCAAGAAAAAAATATTAGGAATATTACATCCAACACCTACTTTGATACTCACCTTTGATTGTTTGATACTCCCTAAATTTCTGAAAGCTGCATCACCTGCCAGTTAGACAGTATAGTCCCGCTCCCAGAAGAGTTTCCATTCCCAAATGTTTGGCCATCTAATTACAACATGGAGGAAAAGAGAAAGGATGAACCGCTATTAGCTTTAACTATGGAAGAAATGAGCATGGGAATTGTGAGCTTACTCCATGCTGCCCTAATTGTGGGAGACCATAATGCAGCACATGAATCATGTATCAAGTATCTCATTGAAAAAGAAACACTTTGAATCAAGACTCAAGAGCGTATTACCTTTAAAGAGGCAAGACAAAAGTCTGCAGAAATTCAACACCCAGAAGTCATTTGTAGATGCAGTAAAAGGAAATGGGGAAAGACAAAAGAAATTGATTCTGAAAAAGCCCAATGAAGATGAAGAAGAAGAAAGGGATGCTGGGACAATTGTCAACAAGAGGACTTTAAGTGAAGAGTCTGTAACAATGCCTGAATCAAAAGTCAAGCACCTTGAGAAAGGAGATACATCCGCAGAAAAAATTAATGAGTAAAAAAAAAAAAAAATTAGTAAACCTTCATCATCCTATGGTTTAGCTGACCCTCATAGAACATCTTAATTAATGGAAAATATCCCACTATCCACTATCTCATCTGCAACACAGCAAGCAACAAATGTAGAATCTAAGGCAAACAAAATGTTTCACACAGATCAGCTTGGTTTAGACAATAAAACTAGACCTAGTTGAAAATGATAAACCAGATACTACAAAGGTCGAAGATACTAACTAAAGATACCGCCGTTTCAAATACCATCATAAGTGATCACTTGGTATATTCAAATGACCCTCTAAGTACTCCTTCGACATCTGGAACTGTACCAAAAGTCTGCCACAAAACCCAGATGTCATAATAGAACGATCCTAGACAGAGGATCATCCTCAAGAAAATAGGTACTTTCTCTGTTATATTACAATGGAACTGCCAGGGACTTCACGCTAAATATGAAGAGCTCATTATGTTTGATTAATTACCTATAACCCAGTATGCCTTAGGGACTACCAGAGACTATGCTAAGTAACAACAAAATGCTTACTCCTGAGAGTTTTTTGCATTCTACTCCCTAGTTCCCTTTACAGGGAAATTGGGGTGGAAGTGCTCTTCTTGTAAGACGGGATATTGCTCATTCAAAAATACAGTTGCAAACTCAATTACAAGCTATAACTGGTAAAAATTCACTTAAAAAAGACATACACAATTTGTTCATTAACAAATCAATCAATCATAACAAATCAATCAATCAAATCTTCGTGTGTTTAGAATACACTTATGCACTGAAAGTGTCTTTGAATTATAAAACAGTCAAATGAGACAGTTTTATTCATAGATCAATTATGTTTGGGATAGCAGCAGGTTAGGTTCTCGACGACAAAGCATCATGGTTACTTGATTTGAACAGCAGGTATTGGTTACCTGTTGTCCTCGGCAGTTGGAGGATGTAGTCATCTGTGGGGCAGTTTTAATTTCCAGTGAGACAGCCCAAGCCTGATGGCTCTTTATACTTAGCCGTAGTTAGCTGTTGTTTTGGGATGTGTTCCTGTCAACAGTCATGGGCGTTTATATAATTCGACAGCGATGTCTGATGGGTGTACATCCTCTTTGACAACAGGGTCTCTCTCGTTGTCTGTACAAGATATTATCTTTTTTTTCCGTGGCGTTGCCAGAAGAATTTGTATTACCGTTGAGGTATAGTTATTATTATTATTTATGCTCTCTGTTTAGTGGTTATGTACTGTTATGGGTGCTATGTGATTTTGATGTCATTACTTGTGCTGCTTATTGATTTATTCTGTGGCATGTGCTGCTTGCTTTTATATTATCTTCATTGGTTTGGGTTATGTAACTTGACTGTGTTATGGTTTATGCTTTTTGATGTAACTACGTATTTGTTTAACTAATCTCTATTGTTCGTGCTGTTATTTTACTATAATGTTGTATTTTAAAGTAACTTTATTTTGCTACATCAGTTTTGAATTTGGATTTTATTTATTGACTCCTCTTATATGATTTCATTATGATTTATTCATTCTTGCCAGCCCTTTATTCAGTTGTACATATTGTAATATTATTATACTTAATAGAACTAGTATTAAGGTAACCTTTTTTGGCTTTGTTTAGTTCCTTCCGCCTTTGCTTGTTACAGCTTCTGTTAGTCATTCTAGTACCATTTTGATTTTTTGTAACAACCTGCAGAGAATATATATATATATATATATATATAATATATATCATATATATATATATATATATATATATATATATATATATATATATATATATATGGGGATACAATCCACAATGAAGTAAAAGCTTTAATCCTGTACAAGAAATAGATATTCTAAACACATGAGGATTTTACTTCATTGTGGATTGTATCCCATTTACTTAGAGGTACGACATAGTACCTG
>NC_087209.1:81902662-81972160 GCF_015104395.2 Macrobrachium nipponense
TCACCAAGATCCAAGCGTTATTTCGGTGTACTTAAAAAAGCATAGACTAAATATGCGTAAAGTATAACTTGATGTGAAGGGATTCACATGGAAGAATTGTAATATCAATGGCTGCACGTACCAATCTAACGCATTTATGGGACGTTTCGGCTTTCAAACAAGTAAACCACTTTCAGTCCATAAACGGAGAGAAACAATGAAATTATCAGGAAAATCTGCATGTTTAAAATAAATTTTGCATTCTGTTGGGATATAATAAAGAAATGGAAACTTCAAACAAGCGTAATCTAACAAAATAAAAAAAATTAAAAAGTCAAACGAAAAAGTGAGCTATTCCACAATGGCTGATCACGAATATGATGAGGTTTAAGGTTTTATTAATGTATATGGAATTTGAAATTCTTTAGTCACGTGGGTTCGAGCAAGTGTCTTTTTAAAATTCCTAAAATTTTCGATACTTCAATTTTATTGCTAAGTACTTACATTCTCCATGCTGACGATGCACATACAACTAAGTCAAAAGAGTAACTCAATCATCATGTGCCCTTAACTGCAATAGGATCGCGAGAATCGGCCACAAAATGCCACCCACTAAAAGGTCTTCCGTTAACTAAGAGATTGTTTATGTTTTTACGAGATTCCATTTCTATCATTTCATTATAGATTGCTCATAAAAAAATAGAAAGGAAGGCTATGTGATAAATCCAAACATATTATTTTATATATTGTACTTTTACTATACTTTTCTATATTTTCCTTATGTGTGCATAAACAAAACACATTGCCTTATGAGATACATACCCGAATCAAATCACTTCAGTTTCAGGTTTTCACGACCTCTCGCTAACGGGCTTTTCGTGTAGCGAGATTTTTTGAACAGTGTGAACCTTTTATGTCTGGAACCAGTTTTCGTATCATTTTGAAGGAAATAAAAGTTAAAATAAGGATTAATATAAATTTCTTACATAGCTGACGAAAATTATTGTTTAAACTTAAGAGTAGCTTAATGCAGTAGATTACGTTATGCGTCATAAAAATGTCAATAGGTTACTCTTCAAAATGGTTTAATTTTCATATTTGGATGCTTATTTTGGTATCAGTTAAAGACAGATGGTTGTAATTGTAAGTGATGAGAATAAAAGGAAAAAAACTACTCTTTACCATAAATGATACAAAATTTCAAGGAAATATATATGTTTTTTAATGATTTGAGTTAATGCTGTTACTGCAAGCTGTTACATAGTAAAACAAAGGAAAAAAGCTGCTAAACTATGTGAGTTTAGTAAACGAAAAAGTTGTAAAGCTTTTCAAGACAGATATTTCAGCCAGATATACGAGAGAGAGAGAGAGAGAGAGAGAGAGAGAGAGAGAGAGAGAGAGAGAGATTTTGTCTGTACGTATTCCTTAAATCATCTTCCTCTTGGATATAGTGAATTTGGTACCATTATACAAGTACATTCATAAATGCTAATGAATTCTAATTAAAGATAATATACCGTGTAGCTATTGAGTATTGAAATATAAGCAAATGTTTGGTGGCCTTTGCCTGATTAGTCTAAATTCCCCCCCACCCCCCACTGGTTAATATGATGTTTTTAGTAATGTGTACGGGGGAAAAAGAAGTAGAGGGATGAAGATATTTGTAAAATTCCGAAAGCACGTAAAGAAAAATATGCAGTGAAAAATATGAAGTATCTTAGTGTAAAAATATTGCGCAGTAAAGCATGAGGGAGAAATGCGGAAATGTTTACGACTGGCATGGAATATTTCGGCCATATTTTCTCGGTCGCTTTCTAAGTTGCTGTTCATGGAAGGAAACTGGTTTTGATGTTATTTCAAAGCTGAATTCTTTTTATTTCATTGCAGTATGTTTGATTGAAAAACGGAAACTGTACAATATCCATATTTCTAGTTTACGTTTGGCAAAAACTACTCTAGTAAAGATGTTTTGCCCTCTTCAAAAAGCTTGGTATATTGCATTTGAAATGATATCGCCATATTGCTCTCTCTCTCTCTCTCTCTCTCTCTCTCTCTCTATCTCTCTCTCTCTCTCTCTCTCAAATGTGCCTGCATGTCAACAGTGGGAGTCAAGGGAATTTCCTCAACAGGCTAGGGGTCATCAGATTGCTAAATATCATCTCTAAAAAATGTCCCTTCTTCAAAACTAAATGACAATTGGGACACTATTACGCGTCAAGAAGTAATTGCCCCATTTTCAGTTGTTGCAAACAAAAACCGAGGATACTCCCAAACACACATGTAAGGAAGCAGAGCGCCGAGATTCAGAGAAAAAATACGGACTTGAGTTACCAAAATACCATAAAAAATTATCAGGATGATCCACGAAGACATTTTACAGCACAACGAGGTGGAACTGGAAGAAGAAATAGATAATTTTCTATTGAGGGTGGGGATCATCATGGCCGCCACAGCTCTTCTTCGGGTGAGGCGTGGCGAAGAAACTCGGCTACTAATTTTGCCGGTTATAAATACGGTCAAACTCAGACAGGTGAAGCAGTAAATCTATCGCGACGTCGCCCTTGTTATAACTGCGGTGAACTCGGTCACGCTCTGTTTCAATGCCAGTTTTATATCGTAGGATTAGATGTGACAGGTGTAAGGGTATGGACACAAAACAAGATCATATCAAGATAGGGAATAGCAATTACTTCCTCCCTGTCATGACACTCCACAGATCGACTTACCGTTGAGCATATAAACGCACAATCCCTCATAGGTAATTTTGATGATGTCGAATTCTTAACAAATAACAGGAATGTTGATATCATGTGTATAAGTGAATGGTGGCTTTTACCTGAAATACATAGCAATTTCATTGAAATCCCCGAGTTCTCTATTTATCGTAGTGATGGGGGGAGAGGTGGGGAGTGGTGTATCTATGTTAGACGCCATTTGAGGGGGTTTAAAAAAAGGGCTTTTACTGGGGACACCTGAACTCGTGAGACCACGGCATATCGAGGATCTTTGGATGTCAGTTCAATATAATAAATTTCCCCATGCCCTAAACGATAGCTATGATCTTTGTGATGTGTTTGAATCCATGTGCTTGAGAAACAAACCTCTCTTAATTCTAGGTGACTTCAATGATAACCTCCTCTCCCCAAATAATAGAATGGGCAACATTATTAAAACCCTCCACTTGAGCCAACTGGCAACAAAACCAATTCGTATTACAACGACCTCCTCGACTCTCTTGGATCTAATTATTACCAATAGACCTAATTTCGTTGTACATTCTGATGTCTTGCCTTGCTCAGTTGGGGATCATGAACTTTTGACTACAAATATAAAATATCAGAAAAGAAAAGCGCCCTCCAACTGTTAAGACATTTCGTTGTCTCAGGAATTATTCGCAGAATTACCTCTGTGAACTTCTCTTAAATGACTGCTGTTCCTTAAATACAATTTTATTTACTGATGATGTAAACTATCAGGTCCATATTTTTAACGTTACTTTTGTGAAATGTTTGGACGTCTGTGATCCTTTTATTACGAAGGTAATGAGACACGCGCCTGCTCCTTAGATCGACACCGAAATTGAAGATGCAATGAGATCTAGAGACAATATACTAAAGGAACTTAAAATAAATAGACAAGACCTAAATGTTGAAAGTAGTTACAAAAGGGAAAAGAAACACGTTAAAACAATGCTGTCTAATTAAGAAGGGAAAAAAAAAAAAAAACTATTTATAAGGAAGAATTCTCCAAATGTAAGGGTAATATGAGTGGGGAAACAATGGAATGTCATTCAATACCAAAATAATAGCTCCGAAAAAAAGTCTCCTCCTGGGGGATCACTGATGCTCAGAAGAGAGCAGATGATTTTAATCAATATTTTGCCAATATAGGAAGGGAAACGTACGCCAGAGCACAAGAAAATAGCTGCAATAACAATCAACTCCATTATGATCAGCCTTCTACATCATTATTTACAATAAATAAATCCCGACCTCAGCCAGTTGATATGGACACTGATTCTTGTAATAAAACACCTGAAACCCAAAAACTCTTGTGGTTCTGACGGAATTCCGTTTCGATTTTTGATTGACTCTCTGCCCGTTACAATATTCTACATTCTTGTTATTGTCAACACCTCAATTGTTACAGGTAACTACCCTGACCATTGGAAACATCCTTACGTAGTTCCCTTTTACAAAAGTGGAGACACTAAAAACGTTGGAAATTATGGACCAATATCTCTGTTGCCTGTCATCTCAAAAATACTCGAGAAAATAATTGCCATTCAACTGATGTCTTACCTTGACTCAAATAATTTGCTAGTTAACGAGCAACATGGTTTTAGACCCAATTTTTCA
Organism: Macrobrachium nipponense; assembly: GCF_015104395.2. Taxonomy (NCBI): domain Eukaryota; kingdom Metazoa; phylum Arthropoda; class Malacostraca; order Decapoda; family Palaemonidae; genus Macrobrachium; species Macrobrachium nipponense. The sequence continues at coordinate 81,907,000 of NC_087209.1, forward strand.
ACAGAAACTGCGTTACTCACAGTTACCAATAAAATATATGAAAATATAGAAAATAAGAAATTATCTCTTCTGTTATTATTGGATCTATCCAAAGCGTTTGACAGCGTTAATCATCAGATTCTAATAAATAAATTAGCTAAAGTCAATGTCGACTCTTTTTGGTTCGAAGATTATGTGAGCAATCGCTACCAGTCTGTTCGTGTTGATTCAATTCTATCCTCTCCTGAGGAGATATCTTTTGGTGTACCCCAGGGGGCGATTTTGGGCCCATTGCTGTTTTTGACCTATATCAATGATCTACCACAACATATACGGGATGGACTTCTTGTTATTTAAGCTGACGATACACAGATTTTGCTGACTGGGGACTTGAAAAAGCTCGATGATTTGATAAAGAGAGCCGAAAATATATTGACTATTGCAAACTATTACTTTAATAGTAACGGCCTATTACTTAACGAAGGCAAGACCCAGGTCATTTTCTTTGGATCAAAACAGTATATCTCTCGCATCCCGGAGAACACGAACATAAAATTCAGTAATGTGACACTTGTTCCGTCACACACAGTTAAAAACCTGGGAGTTTTCATGGATTGTAGCATGACTTTTAATGCACATATTGACGAACTACGCAAAAAGGTAACTGGCATCCTAGTTATCTTTAACAGAGTGAGTGATAGATTTGAGCCAGACTGTCGAGTCATGGTGGTACAGTCGTTGGTACTGAGTGTCCTGAACTACTGCTTGCGGGTCTGGGGTTCGACCAATAAAACCCAGTTGGAAAGAGTCAAGAAAATACAAAATTTTGTTGCAAAGGTCGCCGTTGGAGGTGCCTGAAAACATGACCATGTTACTTACAATATTGAAAACGGATTGGCTACGAATGCAGCAGAAGTACTTTTACGATATATGCCTCTTGATTTACAAAAATCAGAAAATAAAATTTCTGCCAGAATGGCTCTTTTCCTTGCCAACGGTAGGCCAGAATCGTACTGAGAACATCAACACGAGGCACCAGGATCACTTATCTGTTCCGAGAACTTTCACCGATACGGGGAGGGGGCGAGGCGTCTATGTGTGTGCGGTCCGTGTTCTGGAACCGTCTGCCTGCTGATATCAAGCAGCGCGAAACCATATCTTCTTTTAAATCTCATTTGATTGCACACTTACTCCAAAAATGAGAAACTCTTCATTTTTAACCTTAGGTTCTCATCACTGTCATAAGTTTTAGGAGCTTTAGAAGTATTCTCTTCTATACCGAATAAAGGTTGTGAAATATTATCTTTGGTTGTAAACTCTGTTTACTTTATCTTTTATGAGAATCAGCTAATTCATTATTTTACTGATCTGAAAGTTTTCACTTGATTGTTTTTTAAGAATCGTATTCATTGCATGCCTATATCATTATATGTTGTTTATCTTACTGCATTTCTGTTGCATAGAGTCGAAAATTTTTATTGCATTTCCGTTTTTATTGATATCAGAGATATTGTATTGCAATATGCCACCTGTATACTAGTTGCAAGTCCTGTGATAATGAGTACTGTTTATTATGTAAAAACTCTTTATAAAACTATGAAAATAGACCTGTGTTTCTCAAGAAAGAGTAAAATTATGTAATAGCCATTTTATTTTTAATGGTATAAAGAATTTGACTTTGATCTATCTCTCTCTCTCTCTCTCTCTCTCTCTCTCTCTCTCTCTCTCTCTCTCTCTATATATATATATATATATATATAATATATATATATATATATATCTAATATATATATATATATATATATATATATATATTACACATATACATATATACATGTATATATACATATGTATATGTATAAATGAATATATATATATATATATATATATATATATATATATATATATATATATATATACATATATATATATATATATATATATATATATATATATATATATATATATATGGTGAATTTTGTGTGAAAGACAGTCTCTACCTAAAATTGTTATTAATGTTGTAGAGACTGTTATGAACAAATCCGTCAGCATAATCATCAATGTTAGTAGAACCTACTCCGATCAGATTAAGCACATTTTATTGTTCTATTTTCTTCACCCAGTGATTTGTAGAAGTTGAGCTAATTTGGAAAAAGAGCTTTCAAATTAACACCACAATTGGGGCAACATAGGAATCCAAAGACCCAAAGTGTCAAAAAAGGAAAGAATTATTTCTATTATTCTCTCAGTGTTTTAAATTCATTTCTCAAAATGGTGTTGAATTATTTTCAAATATAACTCGAGTTGAGCTGAAGAGTATTTGTGCTAATATTTTAGTAAACAGAACGTTTCTTCTCTTCTACGATTTTTATGGCGAATGATAATTTTCCTGTCCACCCGAACAGGAACATTAAAACTGTTCCTTCTTAAAAAACAAAAAACATCGCGACCAGTTGTTATTTGGAGATAAAAAAAATCATAAGATCAAAATTACACTTAATCTCCCAGGATTTGATAAGAAACAGACAAGGACTGAAGGCTAGTAACATGAACTCTTGAAAACAATTGCTTTTACAGGGAAGGGTCCCCCTCAGAACCTCTTCAAAAACTCACGGTTGTCGCCGGGATTGTATATATATATATATATGGGACTTTTATATATATAGATATATTATTAATATATATATATATATAACTATATATATAATACATATAAATAATTTATTTATTTATATTCTTTTAAGGAAAAAATTTCACCACAAGACCCTGATCTTAAAATGGCTAGTTTACATGTATAATCGCTTTTTACTAATGTCCTTGTGGAGGATACTATCAATATTATCCTAAATAAACTTTCACCTAAATTTTAGTTGAACACGTTTTAAGACTTTTTGTAAAGCTGTCCCCACTGCCTTTATTTTTCATGACAAGCTTTTTAAACCAACTGATGGTGTAGCCATGGGCTCCCCTGTGGATCGCTGGAAGAGCGCATATTAGATGAATGTTGTCTTAGGTTTCACCCGTTTTTTTATGTTAGATATAATGGTGATACTTTTGCACTATTTAAAAATTACTTTGATTTCGACTCGATTTTAGCATTTGCTTACTCTAAACATGGTAACATTAGGTTTCCTGTGGAAAAAGAAGTAAACAATCAATTGCCTTTTTTAGACCTGGTACCGGAAATGGTGATTCTTTTAATACTTCTGTTTTTAGGAAAAAGACGTTTACTGGTTTAGGATTCAGTAACTTCGGCTCCTGCTTTTACAATTTTAAACTTAATTCTGTATTTACTCTAATCCACAGGGCTGTTTTCATTACGTCAAATTGGCATTCCTTTTATCAGGAAATTAACTTTCTCTCTGAAAATTTTATGAATAACTGCTTCCCGCAAACTTATTTTTTAACCAACTTCGCATATTTCTTAACAAACAAATCACTGATGTCACCTAACCTCCAGCGGTGCCTAAGTTAAACTTTTACGCCAAACTTTCCTTTTACACGGTGATTCTTTTAGAAAAAACTTTTTTTTTTTTGCAAATTATCCACAATCATTATGGTGCGATCCATTTAAAATTAATTCCCAAAAATCCATTAACAATTGGTTCCTTTTGTAACCACAAGGATCGATTAAGTCGTCTTTTATCCTCTAACGTAGTGTATAAGTATACTTGTCCTAAGTGTAACTTCAGGGACATATGTCGGATCCACGAGGAGGTTGCTGAGGGTCAGAATCGACTCCCATCGGGGAATTAGCTTTCGTACTGGTTGTAGGCTCTCCAATCCAGGACATTCTAATATCAGAGCTCATTCCGAAATTTGTAAAACTTCCATCGAAAGAAGTGACTTTAACATAATAGGCTAAACAGCAAATCCTCACGAATTGCCTGTACTCGAGTCATTGTTAATTAAACAGCTAGTCCCACAGTTAATACCCAAACCTCATCTACTCACCTTGACCTGAGTTAGCTTTCTAAGGTTGGTTAGCGGTCTTTAGTTCTGTTGGTTGTTTTTTAGCTGTATTTTAGTTGTGAAATTTATTTTTCTTATGATTTTTTAAGTTTTTACAGTGACTTTTTTAGTAATTTATTCATTATTCAACAGCTCCCTGATAATGTAATAAAGAAATTATTATGAAAAGTCGGAAATAAAGAAATGTGTTGGAGTTAATTGGTTTCCCTGGTCCACCTTCACACTGATGTGTCTTTCTGGCCATCGCCTAGCCCTGCTTTTGATACACATACATACATACATACATACATACATACAGTATATATATATATATAATATATATATATATATATATAATATATATATAATATATATATATATAAGGATAAAAAAGGGCTGTAAAAACGATATAAATACGTTGCAGTCTCATGTCTCAGATGCTTCTGTATCCCTATTCACTGGTGAAATATCGACAAATGATTTGTAACAAAAGGATATATTAGCTTATACAAGTGTGGTAGTACCACGTTGGTGGTATGTCGATGACAGTTGATCTGGGATGGAAGAAAAATAGGTTAATTCCTTGTGTTTTGGATTTCCTTAGCTCCTGTCTGCGTCGAGTATGGTGGGCACATTCGCTGGAACACCTGCTTGAGAAAAGGCCTGAGGATTAACTCATCGGTGAAATCCGATTTCCAATATCCTCATAACAGGTTCATATTGTTGGACTGACTGATGATGGTAGATTCCAACATCTTCCTTTTGTGCGGATTGAAAACTAGGCATCATTTTTAACTATCATTTTGAGTCCAAAGTTACTGCAGTTATAAATTGGAACTTTCATTCACTGGCCTAGGCCTCACCACGTTTTCTGTTGCAGCCCTCAACATTCAACCATGTTGAAACCACTCAAAATTAGAGCCCAAAACAGACTAACAGTATGAATGCACACAAGGTTTAGAGGGCATATTCGCAATTCCGAAAATGGAACACCCATTATCTAAACTTTAGAATTCTTCGGGTAAATTCTATCAGTTGATAATCTCATCTTTTGAATTTGTCGAGATTATTCCATATCTGTTTTATGAGAATAAGAATATGAGAAGAATTTATAAGAAATAATAAGGGAAAATGTGGGACCAAAAAATCCGAAGGCAAAAAAAAAAAAAAAAATTTGTGAATAAGAAAAAATATGAACAACCAAAGTTTGATTTCATTCTGATTATACGTAACTATGATTCTTCTGACAGTAACATTAAATGGTACCTATTGATAGTTTCTTGTTTTTTTTTTTTTACCTTGCGTTTAAAATAGATGCCTATAATAGATATCTTACGAGGGTCAAAATGATGCTCGTTTCAATAATTGGAGAGAACTCCTAACTGGGAATGATCTTACCTTTCATAGTCCCTCTTCTGTGACATCTCTGAAGCTAGCTGTAAATCAAATATCAAACCCTAGGCAAATTCAAACTCCCGCTATTACAAAAATATAATTTTTATTTCCCCAAAAGTAGCTAATATGAAAATGGAATAAAATGAGTTAAAGATCATCCTCAAAAAAATCGTTAAGCTACCATCACTTTCCCGAAAATCCTATTCAAATAACTACCCCCACTTATCTATTTCTGTCCGGCTTTTCATCGTCTATCAATAAGTCTAGAGATCCCATTTTTCTATATGGTGACTTCGAATACATCTAAAAATGAGAATATAATTATCAAACAATGAAATGTTAAAGTTCGCCAATAAATAAGTGCCGTATCGCACTCCCCTTTCTCTAGAACCGAACTCAATGTCACTATATAAAGTATATAACTTTTTCAGTCTTCCACTTTACCTTTTTCGACGGAACTTAGCGCCTTCCCTTAAGCCAATGTCTCTTGTGACCACTATGACAGTTTGTCGTCTAATCCCCGGTTAATTCACATAATAGAGACTATATCTTACTCATTTGTAAACTGACGTACGTATGTACACCCACCAACAGACATACAGATACACGCATGCTACTTAACACACGAATGTACACACACTAGTCTGTTCCCATGTACTCGGTAATCTGAAGTAAACTCCCTTGTAGTTTACGTCATATCTCTGGAAAGTATTCGCAATCTCGTTTATGCCCACGGCGCCGGTTTTTCAATTTGCGTCTCACGTCGGCGCCTTGAGGAATTCACTGTCTTGCATCTTTTTCTAGCTGGCGAGAGCTAGGATTACCAACCCAATTTATTTTAATATATATGTCTATTTATTTCTCTGACCAGTGCTTTAAGAAATAAATATAATATTAAAGATCTTAGGGAAAGATGTTAGTTTTGTGTCTTTTATTTTTCTTCCCTTTTTGGTTATCTGATAGATTATTTATTTACTTCTTGGCATTCCTTGTATTTTTCCATTTCTCTTTTTTTTAACTTAATTTATTGGATTTTCGTGCAGTTACCCACTTTTCTTATCCTCCTATCAGTATTGCCCCTTCTTTTGTCCGCTTACCATGTAATTTATTGCTGTGTACACTTCGCCTTCAGGAGCTTTAATTTTTATAGAGTAAAAATTATCTAGCCGACGCCATGGCCAATGATTACGAGCCAAGAGTCGAAAAACATTAATTATGCAAGCATGGTAAACACCGTTTTATGAAATGTTGCCCTGACCATCCACCCAGACAGAAAACTCATTCAACTTGTTGCATCGGCTCTGAAACCTGTAGCAGTCAAGAATGGCTAATAGGATTTGGAATTGTCCCCGTGGTTGCAAAACTGCATTTGTCTTACGACTTGCAACTTTATACAGCCAAGAGAAAGCCCTTGGCCATACTTACTATAGCCTGAATAGGTAATTATTCAGTTTTCTAGTTTAAAACCAATGTTTATGGTCTGATTGTATTTAGCGTACATGATTATAATACTGTAATGTCATTCAGGATTTTGAACATTTCCATTAACTATCACTATGCCACCATGAGAGAGAGGGAAGATTGAGAGATTGTATGTAAAACAGATTTGTATCCAAAGTAAATACAAGTTATATGTGCTAAAATCTCCGCAGAACCAGCAGATCCATCCTATAATTTTTTTCTTCTTTAGGCCATCAGGACCGTGTTGGATATAAAGACTTTTATGAATGGCGGTGCGATACATATCTGTGCTAGCTTAATAATAGTACTGTAGTAATAGCAGTAGTATACATGAATTAAACGTTTAGTCCAACTTCTGGGATCCTTGAGAAATGAGTTTTTATAGCCAGAAGTTAAATTTTCTAATCCAACAATGCCCATGATAGCTTCAGTGTTATCCCGAATTATAAAGAGGCCAAAGTGGGTGGAGCCTCATGAAGTCATCATTCTGACGATAATTGTTGGTGAAGGTTTAAAAGCCAAAATACAGTACCGGCTATTTTTTTTCAGTAAATAGGTAGATAGCCAATAAATAAAAATTGCTTGACATTGGATATAGCCATTATTCAAATCAGCTTGTCTTTTGCTTTGCTTGTATCATTGTTGCCAGAGGTCTAGCCTTCGTTACGTATAGCCAATCATCCATCGAGAAAGAGGGAAGAATGCTGTCATAAGTTACGTAACGAGTGCGTTCGAAACCTTTTCTATGAGTAAGTTGGCCCGTCTTAAAAAAAAAGTCACTTGTACATTATAGTACCAGATGTATTCCACCAACATAATGCAGAATACAGTCAAAATTTATGTGTAGATATAATGTGTATTCTGAATAAGCGTATAATTTATGAAATGCATAGATAAAAAGTTATTGCGAAAAAACCGTGTTACAGAGGCCCTGAATCTCATAGTAGTTACCTGCTAAGAAATTAGAGCGGCCCTTGATCAACGCTAACTTAGTAAGGAACTTAGCAAACGTCTAACTCTTTGTGGGGTTTTATGAATAACTTTTAGCACGCAACTAGCTAGTAACAACTAACTCCCGATTTAGTTCCCAACTAGGCTTGGTAGGGTTTAATGAATTTGGGCTAGATACATACATGTATATGTGTGAGTATTTTGTTATTGTTGAGTATGTGCGCAACATCCCTGGCACGTGATTTATAATTCACAAAGTACCACGGAGAAAATGAGGTACCTGCATGCATAAATTCTTTATGGCTTCTTTTTTTATATTTAGGACGTTGCAAAGATTACTTAAAAAGTGAATAAGGAATTGATCAGATTTATTTTTCTTTTTGTATATTCATATTGATTTGTAACAAATATTGTGTGTATCTGGTTCAGCCACTTTTCGATGTCTTCAATCTTTTGAATATGAAATGCAGATAATGGCAAATGAAAAGGTTTCTGTTGATAAATAAATAAAATATAAATATATATATATATATTATTTTATATATATATATATGTGTGTTGTGTGTGTGTTTGTGTGTGAGTGCGTGTGTGTGTGTGTGTGTACATGTGTGTGTGCTTTTAGTTTTTTAGATTGGCTAGTTCTTATCCTATACATTTAGGAATAGCTATATCCAGTGCAAAACGTTCCTTGTGTTGGAATGTAATAAGTGGCTGGTGGAAAAGACGAATAATATTTTGAAGTCAAAGTGAAGGAAATTGTGTGCAAAAGTATCTATATACGTATGTTTAGTAGTACCTGTATTGCTCCAATTGTACTTGGTGGAATAATCAGAGATAATACCGACGTCCTTAACCTTCTTATTTGTCTTCAACCGAAGCTACAGTAATCCTGTTAATCCAATAGCTATATACAGACTGGTGAGATAAGTATTTACGTAGCCAGAGGTAAATGTTAACTGCTCTTGGCAAATGATCACCAACCCAATATAACAACATATTTATAAAACTGCTGTACTTTAAACAAGCACTTTGTTATATTACAAATAACAGCCAGTTATACTCTCTTGTTCTATCATAAATAAATATAAATGTAAGGTATGTCAAAGGACATGACTCATTTTATGACAATGAAGCTATATGAAAAAGAATTCGAATTACGAATAAAATTTTAAGAAGAATAAAGAATATCATTACTCAGATAGCGGAAACCCCGTAGGGGGGTAGGGCCCTCAGTGTACCTCATTCGGTGCAATGTAGGCATTACTTAAGGTTCTTTGCAGTGTCCCCTCGGCCCCCCCCTAGCTGCAACTACTTTAATTCCTTTTACTGTACCTCCGTTCATATGCTCTTTTCTTCCATCTCTGGGGCACCAGGGAGATATGGAAGAGTCACACTTCCCTTGGATGATAACTATGAGAGGGAAAGCTGGAGATGAGTCGAAATCCGTGGAGGTGAAAGCGCCCGAAATTCTTTAGTGGCGTAGTTTCATAAGAGGTCTTTTGCATCCCACAGCGTTTAAATTGTTGATGGATATGTATGTGTGTGTGTGCCTGCGCATTATTGTGTGTGACATTTAATTAGCTGCAAAGTAAGATAACGAAACCCTTGCCACACAGTCATATTCTTCAGTTAACAAAGGAAACAACAATACCGAACTCTGCAAGTTTGCAAACAATTTACCACTGCACCACTCGTGTGGTAAGGCTCTCCTTTACCGAAGAGAATTTCGAATGTCAGTCCCGTGAACAATGAGAGGGCGAGACAGGCACTCCAATATATTCTCTTATCTAATTCCTTCAAATAACCAGATGGAATTGCCACTCCGAGTCTTTGTTAGTCTTTTTGACATTGGTTTCTTTTCCTAAATCTGAGAGTGAATAACAGACCCAAGGTTTTTTTTATAATTCTTTTTTGTCCCTTCGTAGGTGCACAGCCTTATCGTTATTCAGTAAGTATTTAGGGTAAACCTGTTTCCTATGATTATGATAATGCGAATCATAATTACAAATGTATAAGATGATTCATTTCTCTTGATAAGACTTTATAAAAGATATAATACACAGTTGGAGAGTTGTGATATAATTTACTGAATTCTGCTTCTAATCGTAAATAAAGAACAAATTAGCATTTATTAAAATTATTCAGATCATCAAAATCTCATATTTATCCGCGTGACTTTTCGTATTTAAATTCTGTATATTTTGTAGATTTTTGAATTGAAAAATGATAAAATGGGCTTCAGGTAAAAAAGACATTTGTTGGGACAGGCCATATGCATTTTGAATATATATATCTGGTAAATGACACTTGAAATTTCTACCTGGCTGAAACTATAAATTATTTTCAAATATAACTCTGTCGTATTATCCCCTTAATTATGCTTGGAACTTAATGACATCAATGTCTGTGATGGCCATTTCTCTATTCAAAGACCAAGGTCAGCTGACTATTCCGGTTTTACTCAGGGTTCATACCAGATGTCTAAGATTCGCTTATTCATGAATTCAATATTTGTCTTTAATAGCAATACAGTATTTTACTTTTGTTCTGTCACCTCGAAGTTATAGCTTGATACTATTCGTTAGGTTGCCGCGTCTTTTATTGATTCCTTTCGTCTTTTGACTGACTCCAACTGGTATTGGTATTCGGTGCTGGAGCTAAGACTTTCGATGGAATGCTTCAAATAGATACCGTTGCCCTGTATGAACAATAAATATTCCATTTTTGATACACGACGCTAAAATAAAAAATGGGCAACTTTTGTTAATGAATTTACTAGTAATATTCTCAAGCGCTCTCACAGTATCGCAGGACTTTGAATTTTTATGGCAATTAAGAGACAATTTTTAAGTACTAGTGCAATAAACATTTTGATAATAAAGAAAAAATCTTGTTTACGGTTGCCACAATTTTTCATTGCGATTACTTTGTGTTGCTATTACTTTTCATTACTTCGAAGACTTGCAATGTACACGATACATAGTTTGCCCTAAATTACAAGTTTTATATATATAAGAGATGGGCTATAGTTCCTGACCGGTTTCGACTTTATTTCCAAGCCATTTAGGAAGGACTGAGACATAGTATTAGAAGTCACAAATATATGTATATGCTACAAAGAAAGTACTGACGAACATACACAATCGTTTGAAACTGCAGATTCACCCACAGGCGGGTGTCAAGGTGGGAGTGGCTTTCATAACTCATTTTGTTAAAATTCACAATATACTCTCAAGGAATGCTACCATTTACCACCGGAGGAGATTACAATTCCATACCTGACAGGTGTCAGGAGGCGGGGTTGGATATCTCCTTAGCAGTGCTGCCCCCTTGCTGTGTTTACAAATATGATAATCCTATTTCAATACATCTCTACAGACTACCTTAAAATGTAAACAATTTACAATTTTTTTTATATTAAAGGATCATGTTTTAACATCTCTTGACTGATATTCATATTATGGTTGTGACTTTCTTTTATAAAGGTAGATTCAATGATATTCCTTTCCATTGCATTATTAGAATACACAATCCTTTTTGCCCCTTCCCAGTTGATAGCATTATTGTTCTCATTAACATGTACAAAAGTACCACTGTTTCCCTGTGCATATCTCACACATTTTTTATGTTGTCTTATTATGTTTCCGAGCGCTTTACCCGTTTGGCCAATAAAAAAGTTGCCACAAGACTTACATAGAATTTTATACACATCCTCTATTATTGCCGGGGGAGTTCTTGATGAGTACATGGGGGATATCTTTCATATAATTATAAAACAGTAGTACAAGCAAAGTTTTTTGTGTTGTAAGGCCATTTGGTTTTAATGCCTAGTCTTTTTTGCCGCATCTAATGCATTGTTTAGTACACTGTCATGATATTTCAGTTTCTTGCGTGTATTCCTAATCTTGTCTATTTTCTCATCTATATATTCTGGGCTACATACACATAATGCTCTTAAAAAACATAAATGTAAACACTGATTTTTAACATTGTTGTTTTGTCCGGAATAGAAATGCATTTAGGAAGAAATATTAGTAGGTTTTCTGTAAATACTATATTTAAACCCATCACTATTTCTTCTTATGAGGGCATCCAAAAAGGATAGGTATCCATCATTTTCCATTTCTATAGTAAATTTAATTTATTGTACTAATTTATTTAACATGGCAAAAAAGTATTTACATCTTCGCTTCGTGGCCATACACAAATTATGTCGTCATCATATCTGAACCAAACTACATTGCGTGGAATTAGGTTGTATAATATTTAATTTTCATATATAAGTTACTTAGCACTAGGGATAGAGGGTTTCCCATCGCCTTACCAAAATTTTGTGAGTAAAATATTCCAATAAATTCAAATAATTTTTTCCACACATAATTTGATCAGTTCAATTAAAGTGCTTTTAGAAAATGAGATAACAAGCTGTGTTTTCTAACAATTCCGATAAAACATCCAGTATATAATCAATTGGGACCTTTGGGAATAGTGCTACTACGACAAAACTCACAAGCTGCTCTTTACTATTAATCTGTACATTACTTAATTTATTTATCAAATCCAGTTTATTCTTGATATTGAGCTTTCATTGTCTGCTAACTCAGCTACTGTAGTTCACTACTATTTTCAGGAACACACTGCCTACTCGGAGTCTCTTCGGGAACAACAGGTTCTTCATCTTCTTGAGAAATCTCTTCTTGGTCAGCTCCATGGAAAGCATCACTCCCCTAAAACAATTCTTCTAGGTTCAAAGATCCTTCACTTGATCCTTTTTAGGTGTGTAAATCCTCAGTTTCTTCACTTACAGTCGTAATCTTCCTCATACATCTGGTAGTTATACAACTAGGAAACAGGTGGGGGTTATTCTTCTCTAACTCTACCGTATGACTACAACTAATCCTCACTGGTTTGTCTGTCACTACAGGACAAGGAACAAATGGCACACTACCAACTTCATTACCCAACAGAACACGTACACATTCGACAGCAACCGAGTCCTTTACAGCAAAATCAGCATTCCCTGTCACCAATTCACAGGACAGGTGTAAGCGCCATATAGGAGTTACATCTTCTCCTATACCCTTCAAAATTACTGAATTGCCGGTGAGATTCTTCTCCACCCATAGGTGAGCACCATGTACCACCACTAAGTACTTCACTAGTTTGTAAGATGTGGAACCCACTGAGCTGATAATTGGCCTGATAGGGAAGTTTGTTTTCTGGGTTTTTATTGTACCATACATATACTGTAGCGATGGAGAGGTCACACGCTACTTCTATAAGGTGTTCCTTACCTTTTAACAATACTACAGAATCTGTATATTAAATCTAACTTTATAAAAGAAAGTTACAAGCTTACAACCATAATATAAATATCAGTCAAGCAATGTGTAAAACTGATCATTTAATATCAAAAGAAATTTGTAAATTGTTTAAATTTTAAAGTAGGCAGTAGAGATGTATGGAAATAGGATTATCATTTTTGTAAACACAGAAAAGGAGCAGCACTGCTAATGAGATTTCCAACCCCGCCTCTCTGACACCTGTCAGGTGTGGATTTGTAGTCTCCTACGGTGGGTAGTTTATCGGTAGTGTCCCTTGAGAATATATTGTGAATTTTAGCCAAATGAGTTATGAAAGCCACTCCTAACTTGACACCCTCCTGTGGGTGGATCTGCAGTCTCAAATGGTTGTGTATATTCGTTAGCGCTGTCTCTAGTATATGTATTTGTGACTTCTAATACCATGTATCGGTCCTTCGTATGTGCCTTGGAAATAAAGCCGAAACCGGTCAGGACCCATACCCCGCTTCCTATTTTTACCTGTGGATATGTGTGATAGATGAACCACGTGCAAAAGTGATTACAATCACACACACACATATATAAGTATATATATATATATATATATATATATATATATATATATATATATATATATATATATATATATATGAGTGTTTTGTATAAGTATGTATATATATATATATATATATATATATATATATATATATATATATATATATATATATATATATATAGGAGCGCTTACAGTTTAGTTGACCACGGGTTTCGTCTGCTATGGAATCGGCGGAGCAATACAAACAAGATGGCGGACGCTTTGTTTTGGCGCCCGGTTTTAAAAACCCCGAAACCTATAAAAACGATAATGGGGGACCCTTTTGGGAACCGGGGTTTTTGGGTGGGGGAGTACATGCGAGTAAATGAAAATGGTAATGGGGAGCCATTGGGAAAACCGGGGTTTTTGGGTGGGGGGAAACCCAGATGACGACAATGAACACGAAAAACAACAAAACCCTAGCAGACGAAACCCGTTGCCAAGTAAAAACTGTAGGAGCTCACGTACCAACAAAAATGTAGGAGGTCCCGTCCCCCGTTGTGTTAGGCTAACCAACGACGGCAATGAACACAAAAAACCACGAAACCCAAGCAAAAAAACCAGTGGCCAACTAAACTGTATGAGCTCCCGTTCCAACTAAACTGTAGGAGCTCCTGTTCCAACTAAACTGTAGGAGCTCCTGTTCCAACTAAACTGTAGGAGCTCCGGTGATCGTAACCAAACGAACCAACCTAACCAAACTTAGGCCGCCTGCCCTTACCTGGCCGGGGGCTTCGCCCCCCTGGACCTCCCAGTATAGTATATTAAGTGATTGCTACCTAACCAAAGGAACCAACCTAACCATAGTTAGTCTCCACGTCTTTACCTGGCCGGGGGTTGGGGGGGCCCCCCTTCGCCCCCCTGGACCCCCCAGTATAGTATATTAACAGTGATTGCTACCTAACCAAAGGAACCGACCTAACCAAACTAAGTCTGCATGTCCTTACCTGGACGGGGGGCTTCGCCCCCTGGACCCCCTGTGTAGTAAGTTAACAATTATAAATATCTAACCAATATAACTTGTCCATAAATATGGCTGCACCCGTATATCCTTACTGATAACTAAACAAAATGAATATTTCCGAGAATACATTGGTTAAAGTCAAGGCCACGTTGTTTGCTCGAACACATGGACTGCGTTCGAACACGTGGACTTCTAGCGAACGTGAATGTTCGGATGTGACTTCAGCAAAGCGGAAATAACAATGGCGTGCTTAATTTTGGCAAAATAATTAAAATAACGTGCATTTACATTGATAACCTTACCTTGGAGATGTTGCTAGTCGTCCAGAAATATAGAACTTAATAAGAGAAATCCGAGTCGTTCAAATCTTCTGGGTAGAGGATTTTTTTTTCTTTCTTGGCGGGGACGGGTTGTTTTCCGAGATGACTGAACAAGGGGAATTTGTTTCATTAAATAACTAACTAGGGATCGTTCGTCTTGACACAAAATGTATATGTCTTCCAGCGTGACGGGAACGGCGGCAGCGAACGCCACGTGTGCGGAACACGACAAATTCTCGGCAGAAGAAGACATGGTAGTTATGACGAAGCACTGAACTGGCTGAGAAGCAGGAACAGACTGAAGGGTCGAGGAAGGTCGGGCTATTGGTCCGTTCCATGGTACTCAGTTTATCCTAGCGGATAACTAGTACCTGGAAAATATGTATCGAAGAATGTAAAAAAATGTAGGTCATACAGATGAGTTGGGCAAGGAAAGAAATATCGAATAATGGGGAAAAAAATGTATCTCCTACAGATTATGTTGGCACGGGTAAAACTATCGTGGGCAAGAGTCAAAATATCGAATAATGAAAAAAAAATGGAACTCCTGCAAATTAGTTGGGCAAGCATGGGAAAAAAAATAGAATAACGAAGGGAAAAAATGGAGCTCTTACAGTTCAGTTGGGCATGGTGAAAATATAGAATACTGTAAATTAAATTGGAGGTCCTAAAGATTAGTTGGGCAAGATTAAAAATATCGAAGAGAATCGGCTTTCATGTTGATGCATGTTCGGGTTCGGTCCTGTGGGTTGGGTTCGGGTTTGGTCGGCTGGGGTCGGGTTTGGTAGGCTGCGGGTCATCTGCGAGAACTACTTACCTTGGCGGAGGGATTACGGACCGGGCAAAATGGTGTTACACGGTCCGGTCAACTGAACTGTAATCTACCCAATATATATATATATATATAATATATATATATTATATTATATATATATACTATATATATATATATATATATATATATATATGACTGGTAAATAATTTGTTCTGTAACAACAGAATTCCATCTAATAAAAGGAGCCCATAAAAAACACCAAAAATGTAGAGAGAAAAGTACTATATTTCAGAGACTGCTGTCTCTCTCTTCAGGTATATGAATGAGAAAAGTTTACAGAAAAGGTGGTATTTATACCAAGAGATCCGTCCACAAGTAAGCGGGGGTGACCTAAATTGGCTTACTTGTGGACGGATCTCTTGGTATAAATACCACCGTTTTCTGTAAACTTTTCTCATTCATATACCTGAAGAGAGAGACAGCAGTCTCTGAAATATAGTACTTTTCTCTCTACATTTTGGTGTTTTTATGGGCTCCATTTTATAGATATATATATATATATATATATATATATATATTATATATATATATATATATATATATATATATTATATATATATATATAAATATAGTGATGTTTTGTATAAGTTTTTTTCTCATTTCTATTTGTTTTATATTCATTGCAAGGAAGATTACTATTCGTTGCTTGTTTGTTTCATGATTATATTTTTCAGATCGTTTTTCTGTTAATCTTACGTTTTAGATTTCTGTAAAAGAAAACTATTGTCCGTTCGACCCTCAGGTCTTGAAAACTACTGAGGCTAAAGGGCTGCAAATGGCATGTTGATGACCCACCCTCCAATCATCAAATATGTCAAATTGCAGCCCTCTAGCCTCGGAAGTTTTTATTTTATGTAAGTTTATAGTTAGCCATGATCTTGCGACTGGCACCGCTATAAGTGCTAACAACACAGATCACCACTGGATCGTGGCTAGGAGTTCCATTGGCTCTAACTAAGAGTTTCATGCAGCATTTATGCGCTGCATAGAAAACTCGATTGAGAAGAAACTTCGGCGCATTTTTTTTTTTTATTTTTTTTTTGTATGAATTCTTCTTTGACTCCCATGGGCGAATTCAAATATTTCCTGTGAAGTGTTGCGTTCCTTTGCAATTCAAGTGTTTTGAACTGCTGTTGAAAACGCGTCAGTGCTATGCAACGAGTCCATTCAGTGGCTCTGGAAATGCTCACCTCTCGAGTTTCTCACCAGAGGAGCTTGAAGCATTTTGGCGTTAGTGAAATTTTCATTTGAAATGGTACCGTATCGCTTTGATCAACAATTTCTCTGTACAGTGATGTATTGAACTGAAAAGAGGTTGTGATAATTCCGGTTTAGTCCTAGTGAGATTCTTCCCATTTTGTTTATTCTAAAGATATCTGTCCCATTTTTGTTTATTCGTATATCATAATGGTGGTCTTTTTATTTCCCATTTTATGCATGATTGCTTGAATATTGTTTGAATGTTAAAAAAAATGGATTCTTTAGAGTCCATAATATTGCTTTTTGTATCGTTAATGCTGATTAAAACGCAACTAGCTGATTCTGTTGAATACACAAGGGCCTTTATCAACACCGGTTCTTGTACAGAGTACAAGAGGAAAATAACGGTTTCCGATCTAGTAATGGACTCCGATTTCGGAATCTCCGAACTGATAGCTATTGAAGATAAGCAGTTTTTTTTTAAATATAGGTAGTATGTAAAGATATTTCAACAAACATTGTTTCCGGATCATGTTTGTATGAAACATTAGACGCTTTTCCGTGGCTGAACATAGTCCAAGATAAGACGTAAGATGCAAATTTCAAAGCTTTTATTATTGTGTGAGAAGTAAAACCTCGTCTTTGGACAAATAGAAAAGTCTCTCCGTCTTGTTTTATACACATTATTTCGTCATTCTATATTGTTTTGTACAAATTTATAACACCGTTCTTGACTATGATTCCACTTGCAGACTGTTGGATTCGGTGTTACTTCGACTCTGCAGTAGTCTCTTCTTTAAATTTTATCTGTTTTATAAACTCTTTGTGAGCAACATAATATGGCTAACAAATATGTATTTTTATTACATAAACGATCAATCCCAATAAACTCTTACGTTAATCATGTAATTGCCATTCCTGACTTTCTCTCTCATTTGTCGCGTTATTGACATGCACAAAAATTGTTTCCACTTAATATCTGTAGTACCACTCGCTATATATATATACTATATATATATATATATATATATATATATATATATATATATATATATATATATATATATATATATATATATAATATATATATATATATATATATATATATATCTATATATACTATATATATATATATATATATATATCCTGATGTCCTTCAGCTTCAGAGTTTGTGCCATTCATGTATGTTATGTATGTGTTTATGGAGAGGAGAGAAAACTGATTGATTGACGTTTTCACGACATGGGTTCTGAGAGGTGTTCTTTCAATTGTGGCGTTGTGAAAATCGAACGATAAAGATTGTATCAACCGGAATCATCAGGTAATCAAATGTGGACTATGTTGACGCAGTGAAAGATAATTATGAGAGATAAAGGAAAATCTAATACGAAACAATATTGTTGATAAATGCTAATGCATGACAAGAATATAATGACAAAACAAATGAACGGGAATTAAGTGATTAAATTAAATATAACAGGAGTCCAAAAGAGTATAAAATAGATATCAGTATCGGCCTATACGTCCAAAATTGAAAGGAGTTTGCAAATGTTCTTCCTAAATTATATATATATATATATTATATATATATATATATATATATATATATATATATAGATATATATGTATATATATATATATATATATATATATATATATGTATATCATATAGTATATATATATGTATATATATATGTATATATAATATATATATATATATATATATATATATATATATATATATATATATATATATATATATATATGAAGCATTTGCAAACTCCATTCAATTTTGGACGTATAGGCCGATTACTGATATCTATTTTATACTTTTTTGGACTCCTGTTATATTTAATTTAATTACTCAATTCCCGTTCATTTGTTTTGTCATTATATTCTTTTCATGCATTAGCATTTATCAACATTATTGTTTCGTATTAGATTTTCCTTTATCTCTCATATTTATCTTTCACTACCTCATTATAGTTCACATTTGATTACCTGATGATTCCGGTTGATACAATCTTTATCGTTTGATTTTCACAACGCCACAATTGAAAGAACACCTCTCAGAAACCCATGTCGTGATAACGTCAATCCATCAAAGTCTTCTCTCCTCTCCATAAACACATACATAACATACATGAATGACACAAACTCTGAAGCTGAAGGACATCAGGATATTCAGAATCCAGAAGCCAGCAGAACATAACCAATAATGATTACAGGATAGCCAGTCGACACAGACCTCATAGCTGATTAGACGTATTGCATCTCTGGTGTGGCAGCATTCAAGGAATGGGCAGATGTCGCAGTGTATTATTAGTCATCAGACTAGTTAGTCTTGCATGCATATGAAACAGCATTCGTGATATGAAATAGGATGGGAGATCTGTGAAGGTAAACATGTTATCTTTGCTGACTAAGAGTGGATATTTCGTTCTCCAGCCTGGCAAAGTGAAAATAAGATTTAAAGCATCATCACAGCCAATAATTAGACATCATTACATATACAAATAACGACTTTAGGGTATGTTATGAGGTAGGGTGCCAGAACTCCACAATCTTTACGAAATACAGAATTCCTTTACAGAAAAAACTTATTGTTAGTGAAATAAGCAATATGCAATAGTTCAGGTCATTGGCGTATACAATATCAAGGTTAAACAATACCTTTCTGTCGTGACAATGTGTATACACACGCACACACACATAAACACTCACACACACACACACACACACACACACACACACACACACACACACACATATATATATATATATATATATATATATATATATATATATATATATATATATATATATAAGGGTGTCTCCAAAGGGCGTGAACCCTCTGGTAGTTTTCCATGAGGAGATTGACAGTCCCATGTCATTTTCCAACTTTATTGCAACCAACGGTAGTTGTCTTACCACCATGACAGTTGAAACCATGAATTGTGGGTATGGATCCAGTCATTTCCCCCTAAATGCTCGCTCTGGTTTCACGTTACGGGAAGCTTGTTTGTACTCTGTCTGTAAACCAATAACTTTTGCCCTCCTTAAGGTGAAGCAAAGAGGACGATAATCTGAAATGTGTTTTTTGTTTAACTGGTGATTCCACAATGTCACCCACGTCACTTACTAAACATAAAACTCATTAGCATTCATTAGCCGAACTCTACACGGTGTCACTTACCTTTATTTTAACCCTTTCATGAATTATAAAGCCCATATTTTACCATTTCGAATGCTTCTTTCATGTACATTGCCAGAAATATCTTGCTCGCTCTATGTTCCTCTTTAAAAATTTCATAATAATTCACATTCTTTACCAGTTTGTCACATACACAAATCTCCTATATTAAAGATTGGTACAACAGTCCTTCCATACATTTCATTGGGCTTGGCAAGTGGTTGAGGTAAATTATTTAATAATGGCACAGGCAAAAATGGGAAGGTAAAAGTGACGCTGGTAAAAATAACACGGGTAACAGTGGCATAAGTAAGAATAAAATACGAAAAATGGCACAAGGGAAAAATTTGGGGGGAAATGTCACAAAATGTTAAAAAAAAAAATTTACTTCAGTTTCTTGATATAATTTTTTAAGTTTAATATGTATGGAAAACAGTTATAATATGGTTGTTCAGGAACGAGAAAATCGCTTTATATCAACCTTTAAAAGCAGAATTTTATAACTAGAATCTCATATTGTGCTGGAATGCGCCTTCTTCTCTGAACATATGTACCAGAAACATACGTTTGGTCGAAGTCTCTAGCAGGGAGCTGCCTCATCAAAACATCTAGCCTGGAACATCTTCAGCTGGTAGAAATGCCAAAGAGTCAATCTGTACACAAAATTGACGAAGTCTCACTCTCTTTTTAATGGTTGTTATGGCCAAGGTCCTATATTTTTCTCCTGGTACTCAGAGTCAGGTGGTAGAAACAACCTTGTGTGTGTTTCCGGTCCGAAAATACTGTAGATAGCCTGGATGATCGCCTGTTCCGGGTAGAGGTCAAGCTTGTGGCAGCGATCCATAACTGCTTGCAGCAGTGTTACCTATGTATCTTGTGTTTTATTCTGCAGACAAGCAAACCCAGTAGAAACTGCAGTATTGCCAATTCTTACGCATAGTACATAAAGCTGTAGAAATCTTAATGGAAGTATGGAAAAGTTACCATCCAGTATCCATGTATCAGCAAAAGCTAGTAACTGCAATGATTCATCAGAACCAAACGCAGTGTTGCGGTTGGCATTGTCTGGTCCATTGTCGAAGAACAAATATGGTTCCAGCTCGGGAGCAGCAGTAGTTGTCCTTTCTCTAGTAAGTTGCAGATTCTTAAGTCTTTCAGGTCCCTGAAGTAGAGTTTTGTCCTTTGGTTACGCAAAGTTTTCTTTACGATGTCTTTACTTGGAAGTAACGCCTTTGCTTCAGCTGGTAAGTCATGCAAATTATTGCTGTAGCTGCATAATCAGGAGCGTGGTTGTGGTCATTAGCTGGTACAGGCTCAGTCATATCAAGGCAGGTGGTCATTGTGCCTTTACAAAGTGTTCTCTTAACACATTTCCGTCTGAAAGCCTGAACAGTTATAATTCTTCCCATCCCTTAGTACAAAAGGCTCAGGCGTGGCTGTTTCGCATTTCGTGTAGGCGTAAAACAGTAGGTTTTTGTTGGATTCCTGGTCATGTTGGGATCCCAGGTAATGAAGAAGCAGACAAAGAAGCAAAGAACGCCCGTTCCCAAGGAGAAATTGATACAAATAGAGTCCCCTATTTTGATATGAAAATCTCTATTCGTAACTATATACTAAGAAAGTGGCAGGAGCGATGGTCATCTCCTTTTCTTGCTAATAATAAGAAGTTAAAAACTATTAGACCTTAAGTAGGAATTTGGCAATCATCCTATCAAAGCGACAGGAGGACTGAAGTTATTTTAACAAGGTTGAGGATTGTTCACTGCCGAATGACACACAGTTTTCTTTTTGATGGTGGTAGTGCTCCAGTGTGTGTTCACTGTGATAGCCCTTTGACAGTTGAGCACATTCTGGTTCACTGCACCAGGTATGTAAATGAGAGGCGGATGTACCATCTAGATGGTAAAACTATATCTGAAATTTTAGGAGACAACATCGATGTTGGCCCTGTTATGAGTTTTTTAAAGGCTTGTGGATTTTATAAAAATGTCTAGTAATTTTATATAGATATGAGTATTGATTTTTTATTTTATTTTATCATAAATGGTAACTTTTAATTCCATTAGAAATTTATTCTATTGATTTTACCGTTTTAAACATTGATCATTAGGGTATCTATTTTAAACTGATGGTTTATATCATTCTCATTGAACTCATTATTTATATTTCCATTTCTATTCATTATCACTATAGCGCTGAATGACTCTATGGGTCCCAGTGCTTGGCTTTATGCCAAAAAAATCACATATTCCGATAGTAGTTGATCTTACAATCTGTTTTGTTTACATGGACCCTTGGAAGGAAATCTTCTCTTTTTCTTTTATTACTCTATGATTTCCAGGATTGGGTTTTGGTAGTCACTGTTATCAGTGTTATGTGCTTGACGGCTCCAGGGCAGCTGAATCAGTCAACTGCCCAGCGTAGCCATGAACTCAAGACCGTAGAATCGTACAAAGGTTCCAAAATGATCGCATTTCAATGAAATTAGAGTGAAATCGTTGTACACCTTAAATTTTGTCATATTTACAATAATTTATCCTTTTTTATACGACACACACACACACTAAAACACACACACACACACACACACACACACACACACACACATATATATATATATATATATATATATATATATATATATATCTATATATATATATCTATATCTATTATCTATATACTATATATATATATATATATATAGTTATATATATCATATATCGATATCTATATATATTTTTATATACTTATATATAAATTATATATATATACATAGTATATATAATTAATATCTTATCTCTATATCTATATTCTATATCTATTATCTATATCTATATCTATATAGTATATATATAATATATATATATATTATATATATATTTATATTATATATATATATATTAATATTAATATAATATATATGTATGGATATTAGATATTAGAATTATTTATTTTAGATAATATAATAAATTATATATATAATATTATTAATACTAATATATCTATAATATAATATATATAATAATATATTATATATTATATATAATATTATTATATTTATGTTGGTATATATAATGGTCAAATTTTTGTAGATAAATGTTATTTTTACAACCGTAACATTAACTTCCCATTATGTTATTCTTTGGTCTAAATCAAGATTCAAACCAAGACTGATAGGTATAAATAATATTTATTTCAAATAATCTAAGCATTTATTCCTTTTTTAAGATTATTATATAATCATCTCTCCCCTCACTTACATTGTCATATAACTTTTTTTTTATTGCGGCGTGCCATTCATTACTAGGAATAAACAATTGCCTCGGTTTTTAGACATTCTGTAGTTAATATGACTGCATTTATAGTAGCAGTTTTCGATCTATTTCTTTGTTCTCTTTGGAAAAGTTTGACTTTACTAAGCACTCTTCCGCAATCTGTATTAGAATGGGGTAAGCTGAGTATATCTAATGCCAAGTCAGCAAGGTTAACATAATTTACTTCCTTTTGTCGTAAAGATGCCAAAATGTGCTTGAAACCCAGTGGAAGGGTTATACTTCTAACATTTTCTTTCTGGAAAGACTGGTTAAGCTCTCTGAGCGAAAAGACAAAAGTAAAACACTGCAACTGCCTCTGATTCGAGAGATTTACTGATTTCATATTTCTGTTCAGCATTCCCAGACTGCTGAACCAGAATTCTCCAAATGAACCAATGACAACTGAACCAAGAGTGAACTGTCCTCTGATTAGAGAGTTACTGGTTTGATATTGATTTTGTTCAGGGTTTTTAAAATACATAGCAAGGGCATTGCAGGTGTTTTTTTCTATATAAACGCCCGACTATAGTAAATTATATTTTTTTCCCTTGTGCCATTTTTGCCTATTTTTTCACCTGTGCCATTTTTATCCGTCTTATTTTTACCTGTGCCATTATTACTGTTCACCAGTTGAGGTTGCTGTAGTGAGCATAGATGGCAGCACTCGTGGCCACAATTTTGTTTTGGTTTTCTCAATTCCCTTGCCTTTACAGTTACAGGTGGACATTACTTTATACCTTAGAAAGTGGAAACTCTGGAAAGCCGTAGGTGACAACAATGCCGAAAGAAACGAGACTAGACCCTGTCCAGAGGTGCTTCCATGTGGCCACAATCCCAGCTAGTTGCCAAACCCAAAATTGTTTCCATAAACACTCCTTCTTCCAGCAAAAGTTACCTAACAGCGACCAGAACTATATCGTATGCATATATTAGCCTATTTTCCCTGTATTCATTACTCATTTTCTTATTGAACAACATTTTCGTAACATTAGTCCGTGCCTTTTCCTTTCTATCCATAAAGATACTGAACAGCTACGGAAAAGGATTCTTTCCTTGTTTACCTACATAATATAAAACAAACATTACTGTCATTAAGGACGTTCTACTCTCTGTCAACGAATATATCCTCTGCGATCTTAAACTCTTCGTGATTTTACACATGCACTGCATGTTCTTTACGTGCATTCAATGTTCTGTGTTAAATGATTGATGTATACACTTTCCTATGAGCCCTTTGGCTTTATACAACAAACCTATTATTCTCTTCTGTCATTCCTCCCTCTCACCTCCATACAAACGATAAACACGCACACACACAAATATATATATATATATATATATATATAATATATATATATATATATATATATATGATGATATATATACATATGCGTGTGTGTGTATTTTTTTAGCTTTGTCAATCAATGGCAGTTTATGTGAGTAAAGCATCGAAAGTAAATGATATAAATACTTATGAATAAGAACAATAATTAGATCTTAGGCAATTTATGCCAGCCACAGGATTATTTACGTCCACTGTCGTTCGCATTTTACATATCAATTAATTTAACAGACCTGCACGATTCTAAAACTCAAAGTTCTAAAGCAGGTAAGAGCATAGCATTTTGTAAAGACCAGTCTTTCATTATGGAAAATGCGAGGGGATAATTATAGGATTCTCATGAATTATTACACGACAGGGACGTCAGCTACATCATTCAGTATGTCTACTACCACTATTTTCAATTCGCCTAACGTCTCTCTCTCTCTCTCTCTCTCTCTCTCTCTTTATATATATTATAGTATTATATATATATATACATCAGGTAATATAATATATTATATATATAAAGAGAGAGAGAAAGAGATGAGAGAGAGAGACGAGAGAGAGAGAGAAGAGAGAGAGAGAGAGAGAGAGACGTTAGGCGATTGAAAATAGTGGTAGTAGACATACTGAATGATGTAGCTGACGTCCCTGTCGCGGTAATAATTCATGAGAATCCTATAATTATCCCCTCGCATTTCCATAATGAAAGACTGGTCTCTTTACAAAATGCTATGCTCTTACCTGCTTTAGAACTTTGATTTTTAGAATCGTGCAGGTCTGTTAAATTAATTGATATGTAAAATGCGAACGACAGTGGACGTAAATAATCATGTGGCTGGCATAAATTGCCTAAGATCTAATTATTGTTCTTATTCATAAGTATTTATATCATTTACTTTCGATGCTTACTCACATAAACTGCCATTGATTGACAAAGCTAAAAAAATACACACACACGCATATGTATATATTATATATATATATACTATATATATATATATATATATATATCATTATTAAATCTATAGATATATATATATAATTCTATATATATTATACATATATATATATAGATATAGATATATAATATATATATAATAATATATTATAATATTATATATATATGGATAGGAACAGTTATGGCTATCAGAAACTTCAGCATTTTTTCGTTAGAACTTTATTGCTATCCATCAACCTACGTTTTCGGGATACACATCCCATCTGCAGGGCTAAAAACAGGGAAAGATTAAAATTCTGTACATTAGGAATCAGACTAAAATGGGGCACAGTAGTAAATTATACTTTAAAAAAAAATTATATAGATAGATTAATTATCATTACCTCAGTCAACTTCGAATTTTAGATAAAAACAAAATGGTATCTAATTAAACAAGAGATTAACAGTAAAGAGCAAAGCTATTAAGAACAATGACACTTTCAGGAGAGAGAAAAAAATTAAATTAAAAAAACTTAATATTGAACACAAAAATTGTGTATATGATTGCAGATATATATATATATATATATATATATATATATATATATATATATATATATATATATATATATATATATATATAATGGATTGGATGGTTAGATATATATATTGACAGGTAGATGCCTGAGATAGATTACAAAAGCCAAGAAATGAAGACTTAATGCTTCAGTTTCCTAATATGTTTGGATGATGTTTGCAACAACTCGTTATCTTAGTTTGTATATGCAAATATATATTGAAGTCAAATACATTTACCAATGTTGAATCGGCCCAAAGATAACCCTCAATGTAACGCTCAACACATTTTTTGTTTTTTGGTAGAGATATATTGAAATGTATTGATCGCGATCACCAGCTCTGCTATGATACAACAGCCACGTTATTCATATTTTCCAGGACATCCCGTTGGAAAATCTAGTCCAAATTGTCAGGAAATTTGAAAGTTATACATCAAACGCTTGGTTTTATTTCTGTATGTCAAAGAGTGACACACACCCACGCACACACATACACACACACACACACACACACACACACACACACACACATATATATATATATATATATATATATATATACATATATATATAATATACATATATATAATATATATATATATATATATATATATATATATATATATATATATATATATATATATATATATATATATATATATATTCAGGTTTAGAGTACCCTATCTCCATCATCAGGTCTGAGAACAAGAACACAGAAAGGAAAGTGGAAAAACACTAAAAACTTACAAACCCTGGAGTATAGTAATATAAAAACGGAAGTGTATCAAAACTGGTAATATGCAAAGATAAAAATGAAACAAAGGAATGTAGCATAAATTAATTCCTGCAAAATAAGGGCACGCAAAAATACACACTAAAGATTAAGAACATAGCATATCTGTGGACTTCTCATTGTTACTGATCGAAGGTTTCGATTCCAAACTGTATAGGCTATCCACTGTAGATAGCTCCATGAGAGCCACTCGACTGGGGAGAATGGAAAAAAAAGTCTAAGTGTAAACGGTGACTACTACTTTGTGCGTGATCACTTATGACTGCATTTTGGTTTTACTAAAAGTTGTTATGTTCTAATGGCTCTTCCAAGATGCTCAAACCATCGTACACGTGCTTGGCGCTTTGTTTTCCCATGTAAGTTGTATTACAGAAATTGCATTTATATTTATAAATAGTATAAAACTTTAGTTCTTAAATAAGCTGTTAACGGAGTATTTAGTTGTAAATAGTATCCTGGCACTAATTTGGGGGTTCTTGGGTCACTAATCTCTTTCAATTGTAAAACTTTATTACCATAGAAAAACACAAATATAGCACTGTTCTACTCTTTTTAAATAATAAATTTAGGGAACATTAACTTTTCCAGCTGTTTGCCAACATATGCCTCTATGAAAGTGATAATAAAATTATTTTTATGAAGAATTTCTCATATAAACTGAAATTCTGAATAAAGAAAAAATTTTTAACAAATACTTGAAGAACGGATTACGAATGTAGAGACGAAGTTGTATTTATAAGCTAAATGAACAAATGAAGAAAATTTAATTGTGAGTCCTATAAATGTTAGTTTCCGTATACATATTTAGAAAAATAAAATTGTTTAAGCAACTAGAAAGCAATATAGCACGAAATTTAAGACAAAGGGCAACAATGAAAGGTTAATGGCTACCGTAGATAAGGAGGCCTTGACTGTGGTATCAAGCTTGGTTCATTTCAAAATGTTGTTAATGGGGAATGAAGTAGAAGTTTTTACAGACCCAAGCCATTAGTAGATCTTTTTAATAAGCCAGATCTGTCGCCTAAAAGAGCTCGATGGTTCCTAACAATAAGAGATTTTGATACAAAGCTCAAATACATAGAGGGCATAAATAATGTGGTAGCGATGCTCTTAGTAGAAGTTTTAATAAGACGGAACGATTTCAAGTTGGGGTGGTTGGTTACTAGTGATTCTGTACTGTGGGGTATCAGTTTCATAGAGCAAAGGCAAGATGAGGATGAAATTTTTGCGGACTCTAAAGCGTTCCTTAGAGATGATTTAGTCAGGAAAGGATATAAGTTGCCTTTTTCAGGTTTGGAATTAGAGGGTAATCTGTTGGTTAGGAAAATTAAATATAAATTAAGGACGAGTGAAAGTAAAGGGGATACGACACAGATCGTGATTCTGAAAGTCCTAATTCCAGTGGTCTTAGATATAGTACATTGCAAGTTTGGTAGTCCACATTTGGGTGTGGAAAAGACATAATAAAAGACGTAACAAATATATTTGAAGGAATATATGGGCAGATGTGGAATATTTTGTGAAAAAATGTAGTGTGCAACGCTTGCAAACCTGCAAGGGTAACTTCTTGCAAATTAGGGTGATATCCAATACGAAGTAGACCCTTTCAGAGGGTACACATGGATATCTTGGGGAATTTCTGACTCAGGGTATGGCTACAGGTACTTATTGGTGGTAATAGATGATGTGATGAGGACAGTGAGTTTTCCCACTAAAACATAAAACAGCAGAGGTAGCTGTCGCATTTTTCAATGGTTTTATATGTAGGTATGGGGTACTCGAGATTTTGTTGATTGATCATAATGGGGAATTTGTAAATAGGACCTTAGAGTGTCTGGCAGAAGTTATGGGCATACAGAAAGTAACAATCCTTCCATACAAACCAGAAGCTAATGGGTTATGTGAACAAGCAATCAGGAAAATGCTTGAGGCTCTCCGGAAAACTATTGGCACCAACGATAGGAACTGGGATAATTATATGATACAGTTAGGTATCACATTGATACTATGGTCATGGACTCTATTTAAATCCTCCATTCGAAGCATTATTTGGTTGCCAAGCATGAGGCAAATTTGAGTTGTTGCCTATACCTTCTCGTGTGGAGGACACAATTAAGTCATTAATCTCTACGGCAAAAGAGAGACACTCTTGTCTCGGCTGTAATCTCGAGTCCAAGAAACGAGAAATGGTGGAAAAAAGCAATAGGAAACCATTAGATGTTAAAGTTGCTGTTGGGGATAATGTGTTCTTGAAGGTCAGTGAGAGAAATGAATTAAATTATAAGTTAGGTCCAAGATTTGAGGGTCCTTTTGGGGTTATTGAAGAAAAGAGGGGAAACAGGTTTTTAGTCTTGGATAAAAAGACAGGTCTATTTAGATTAACGCATATATCGAAAATCAAGAAGACTTGGAAATTGTCAAAAGGTGAAATTGCATAATTATGCATTTTTTTCTATGTTTCAGAAATGGATAATGAAATGTGGAAGACAGATGACCTGCAGAGTTTATGTATTTGTTAACGAGTCTTATTAAACATTATTTTTTTCCTTCTTTTTCTATTTTTCTTATTATGTGCAACAGCCGCGATTCTGTGTAAATATCTGGGATAATGGTTCTAACAACGGAATAACTTGGGTGAAACAATGGAAAATGCCATGGAGTTGAGAGATATTAGGGAAGTTTCTAGGAATACTATAGGTTGATATCCTTTGGTGTTATATGATGAATATATGCTGTTACTAGGTGTGAGGATAAATGTTGTGGCACTATTTGACTTTTGGTGGTGATGATTTTTGGTTGTGATGATTTAGGTGGTGATGGCTTTTAGTGGTGATCTGTGGTTTTATGAGCCAATAGGGCCGCAATTGAGGGATTATGGGTTTTGGCGGTGGTACTGGTTCATTGTGGTTTTGTGTTTTTTGGGTTTCTACTGTTATATATTTAGGTGGTAATTCAGAATGGCTTAGTGTATTTAGCCTGAGGCAGGGTTGTCTTCTATGGTGGTTATACAAAGTGGGTAGATATTTTTTGGTACTAGTGCTGACTAGAGGCTAATGAGGATTAATTAGGTTTTGTGGTAGTGAGGATTATTGAGGTTTTGTGGTATTAATGAGGATTAATGAGGTTTTGTGGTTTTGCAAGGATTTATTTTGAGGTTAATGGTGATTTCGGGGTTTATGAGGTTGGTTAGACAGGGGAATGTGGCTATTTGCGGATTTTTGGAATAAGCAGGTTGTTTGGTGCTTATGACATTGAGAGGTGTCCTAAATGAGACTATTGATGATGTTTTGCTTTAAAGTTGGATACTCATTGGGTTTTTCTTCTTTCTGCCATTTAGATGATGACGTTCCATTGTGAGGAATTAGGGGGTTATACATGGATTGCTACTGATTGGTTTGTGGGGGTAGTTTTTGTATGTGATGCAAATTGCATTTGGTAATATGGTGAAAGAGTTTGAATGACTTTTTATTAGGGAAGGTCAATAACTGGGACTAAATGGTGTTAGTGATTTTTTTACATAGGTTTTTTTTTGGATGACGTTATTTTTAGAGGTGTTGTAGAATTTGTTTTGGAAGTTTTTTTTTTTTGGATGACGTTATATTTAGAGGTGTTGAAGAATTTGTTTAGGAACACATTCCATATAAATGGGGGTCGAACTTTATATTTGCTGGATATTAGTTGTGTAAACGTTACAAGGTTTTTGTTGGTGTACTTATCAGACATGGGGTTAACTGTTGAGATATCAGACAGAGATAGAAGTCTCTTCCAGTGTTTTTTAAAGGGTCAGTGGATAGAGACCATGTTTATTTTAATGAGGAATTTCAGTTTTTAGTAACTGACTAAGAGGTTGGGTATGTGTTAGTTCATGTGAAAGTAGGATTCTCTTTGAATTACCAAGTGGTGACAGTGGAAAACCACTTAGGATCTACTGCACCAGAGCAGCTGGGCCCTGATGCCAGGTGGGAACTGCTTTCTCGCTGGGCCTTGGTGGCCAGCTGTTGATCCAACTAAATAAGTCAGCCCTTTTCCTCCTACCAAAATCATTTCATCTTCCTGCCCTCCTCCCCCTTGGATTATGTGATGATGACTGTTGGCTTGGTTTTGGACGGCATGCCACCTCACCCGTAGAACTCTAGTACCTGACGTGGTCGAGCGAGGGGAAAGTTTAATGTCAAACCCTATCCTCAGTGCCAGGTCTGATCTCGACGGACATCATGACGCCTTAGCACTGGAGATAGGGTGTATATCCGGTAATTACCCCTAGGACGATCCTAATTAAAGAGATGATCCATCCTCTAAGCGTGACTCCATGGTGGGTATGGGGAATATCTGAATGAATTCAGTTTTTACGTTATATGGCAATCCCCCCTATCTCTGCTGATGACCCTATGCTTTCGTCAAAGGACTTGCCCACGGAACATGAACTCCAATTTTTCATGGTTGGTCCCCATGATCAATGTAGTACCCCTGGGCCGAATGACAGACGAACACAGTTGACGACCCAAAGCAATGCGAGTAGATATACGGCCAGGAAATCTCAACAAAAAGCATCTGGCTCCAGTATTGTCACACTGGAACCATTTGCCATGAAGAGAAATAAAAAGTATGAAATAGCTCCTGGGGTCTTTGTACCTAATTCTTTTAATAAATACCTGAATTTGAAGCTTGAAGGTGACAATATATATATTTTTCAAGTAAACAGGGAAATAGTGCAATGTTGTGGCAGACAGCCAAAAATAACACCTCAAAATGGAAATATGCTTCTAGTAGAAAGCATCTCCCTGGAGGAAAGCATTAAGTTGATGGGATTGTCAGACCTTGTGGGAGTTACGGTTGAGTGCACTCCCCACCCCAGCCTGAACTCCAGCAAGGGCTTGATTTATGCCCCTCAGTTGATGGCTTTCTTTGAGGAGAGACTTTTAACAGAATTAAAAGACCAGGGTGTAATAAAAGGGTGTAATAAAGGTGGACAGGATGACAAAGAAGGTTGATAATAACAGAATACCTCAGCCTACCTTAATATTAACTTTTAATACTTTAAGACTTCCAGAATGTGTGTCTGCAGCCTGGTATAGGTTTAAGATAAAACAGTACATCCCAAGACCCAGAAGGTGTTTCCATTGCCAGCATTTTGGACACACCCTACAATCGTGTCGATCCAAATTGCAAGAAAATCTTGCAGTCTGTGTCAACTGTGGAGAAGATGAGCATGGTATGTGGACCAGGGAACCTAAATCCGTTCACTGTGGTGAGGGACACACATCATCATCTCAGCAGTGTGATGTACATTTACTTGAAAAAGAAATCCAAGCAATCCGAGTAATAGAAAGAACAACATTTAAGGAAGCACGAGAGAGAGCCAAAGCAAAGACTGTAAGACCTGGACTAAGTTTTGCTTCTGTAGTAACAAAATTAAGAAACCAAAAGAAAGAGACAAATAAAAACACCCAAGTTAATTAAGAACACAAAAGGAAAATCAAATAAAGAATCATTAAAAAGACAGCTAACTGAATCATTCGAGTCAATTGGTGATGAGTATGTAATGACAAGGTTCACTAGAACCAACAAGAAAGACACAAGTATGGAACTGAATAAAATTGAAGTGTCAGTAGAGACACACCCTCCACCATCTGCCTCTTTGGAGGCAAGGCCAGTGGTTGCTGGTCTGGTGCCAGCTTCTGTTGGTGCTAATTCCTCTTTGGAGGACAAACTAGCAGATGCTGGTCCCCTGGTGCCAGTCCTCGCTGGTACTTCTGCCTCATTAGAGGCAGAGCTGGCTACTGCCAGCAGTACAAAGACACTTGAGGTGGTCTCGTTAGAGAACACCTCTGCTCTCTCTGTCTTGATAGAGATGGAGAGCAAAGAATCTAAAAAACCCTTCAGTGTCAAAGACATTGAAGGAAAAGATTTTGTCTCTACGAAGGCGATAACTCCTCCCAAAAAGCCAACAAAACTTTCCATCAAAAGGCCTCCCCCTAGTAGAAAAAAGAAATCTCACAGTCTTGTAAAAAGGAACCACAATGTTGGTCGTAAACATGAATAAATTCACTTCCATTATTCAGTGGAACTGTCAGGGACTGCGAGCGAAGTATGAGGGAGTGAAGCTTTTGATCTATGAGCACTCTTCTGTAGAGGTATGTTTGTAGGAGGCTTTGCTAAGTGAATATACCCCTTGTCCTAGGGAATATGTTAACTATAGAACTAAATTTGATCTAGAAGTGGGAAATCATGGTGGATCCCTCATCTAATTCCATCGAGACGCTCCACACTACCAAATGAAACTAAATACTCCATTTCAAGCTGTGGCTGTAAGAAATAATTTAAGAAGGAAATATACTTTATGTTCCCTTTACATTCCACCCAATAGCCATGTCTCCCAAGAGAACTTAATATACTTAATGCAGCAACTACCAGCCATTTCTTCTACTTGGTGACTTCAATAGTAGACATCCATTGTGGGGAGATGTAACATCAAATCAAATAGGGAATATGATGGCATCTTTAATAGAAAATTAAGATAATGGTCTTCTTAATACTGGAGAACCTACCCATTACCACATTCAGACAGGCACCGACTCCTGCATCGACCTTTCAATATGTAGTTCCAACTGCAGTGTTGATTTTAGTTGGAGAACAAGTGATGACTGGCATACCAGTGACCATTCTCCAATTATGATCGACACCAATGATGGTCCACCTATCCCGAGATCATCACGATGGTGCTTAGAGAAAGCAAATTGGAGAAAATTCAAAGACTTGATTCCCCCACATATTTGTCTCCACAATTGTTGCAATTGATTATGTATACCCCCACTACATCATCTGTATTACTGTCTTGTCCTTCCAATTTATTTTTACATACTTTGTTTTTTATGGTATTATCAAAGGTATATACAAATTTATATTTACTTTCTTTCATTTTTGAAGTGATTTGTTTCATTTTAGGCATAAAAGGGAGGGCAACTTTTTTCTTGTTTTCTTTATTCCATGTACTCTGTACATTTGCTCTGCAAGACAGAGCATGAAATAAATTTAATCAAAAAAACTTCGATGCATTAGCATACCCGGAATGGTTCAGAAAAAGGGCACTCAACAAAGCTACGAAAATTTTTTACACAGCAAATGTAGATAGTACATGGAATAAAGAAAACAAGAAAATAAGTTACCCTCCCTTTTATGCCTAAAATGAAACAAATCACTTCAAAAATGAAAGAAGGTAAATTTAAATTTGTATATACCTTTCATAATACCGTAAAAAACAAAAGATGTAAAAATAAATTGGAAGGACAAGACAGTAATACAGATGATGTAGCGGGGGTATATATAATCAATTGCAACAATTGTGGAGACAAATATGTGGGAGAATCAGGTAGGGGAATAAGGACTAGAATCCAAGAACATAGAAGGGCAGTACAGCTTAACTCTCAGGGGAGTGCTACAGCTAGGCATTGTTGGGAAAATGACCATAGGATGGATTTCAAAAACAGTTGGCTTGTATACAAAAGCAATAAAATTAGTCACAGGAGAGATTAAAGTAATAGAAGGAAACAAAGGTTTTACCTCAGAAGATACCATACGCCGAGCTTTGATATTAAAAGAAGCTAAGATTGACCCTGCTGACCTGGAGATTAGGTTTTCTGCCCAACAGACTTTTGGTGACCACTCCCTTACCACAAGGGTTAATCCCATTGACCATCAGCTCAGGATATCAGAGCAACATGATGGGATTGGCAACTCTCAACAGCTCAATGACAGCTCAATGAGAAAAAGTTCCAGAAGACTGCTGGGCCTTGACCCAGGTTAAGAACCCAAACATCTCTTGAAAATGGGCCACAGGTAGGGCCTGAAAGTACTCGAGTGTGGAGTAAAATTAAATGTAAATACTTAGAAGTAAACAAGTTACATAGTGATTTTGTGGGTTTCTTCTTCAATCTTCAGAAGAAAACTGAAAGAAGTTTTTGTTTGGTTCATCGGTAATTTGGACAACGATGAGATTCCACAAGTCAAGGAAAACCACTTCTACCACTTCTCTTTATTCGGTGAAGTCTACAAAGAGGAAAAAACACAAAATAAATGACAAATAAAACTGAACAAAGTAATGAAAATAACGAAAATAAAGACAAAATATTTAAATGCAAAGAATAAAATAGATACAACAAAATAAAACTTAATAGTGACTAATACAGTAAATATTAATATCACTCACAAAGTCCACCCGACTATATGTAAACAGTTATCCAAATTTAAAACAAGAGCGTATTCACTTATGGTCTGTCAGTCAAACCTTGCTACTAAAGACTAAACGTTAAAATATAAACAGCCTGGAAGCAACCACAAGCAATTAGACAGTAACCATAATAATGCTCGTTTAAGGGTAAACAGCATTTACAGACACCCAAATCTTTAGAGTAATAAATACTTAAACAGCACAAACAACCGTTTGAAAGTCTGCTACAATCAGTATTCTTGTTGCGTTTTAACAGTTCCTTTGCATAAATGCGAATGAAGACTGAGTGGAAAGGAACTTCATTATAATCATGATATATATATATATATATATATATATATATATATATATATATATATATATATATATATATATATATATATATATATATATGTGTGTGTGTGTGTGTGTGTGTGTGAGTGTGTGTATGTATATATCTATAATCATATTTTTATTTTGTGTCATATATAAAGTATCTTGCTTCTTTCATCGAAAATATCAAGAAGCACTTAATAGGAAACACTTATTTCTCTTTACTGCTTCACAAGAGTTCATATTTCAGGAAAAGGAGAGTGTAAGATATGCAAGAACACCAAAACTCTGGCCTGTCTAACGTAATTTCCCAAAGAATCGAATCTTGGATTCTAAAATGAAGCATAAAAAAAATTATGCGGATGAGATAAGAGAAGACGGAAACCCAGTCAAGTCGTCATTAACACAAACTGCGGAATCTTAGCGAGTTTAATCATTCTTAATCGGAAATTCTTGAAGATATTCGCTTCTCTCATTTGCAGTTTGGGACCTTCAGTGTCTCCGGAATATGGCGGGCCTTTTCACTCCTCTACTTTAAATCGTTCTCGTTTTGCAACGGCCCTCCGGGAAACTGGATATTACAGGAGGACTTGGAGGAACATTAGACGACTTTAATTCTTCCTGTTCGGCATCCACCGAGCTGTATTAAGTATCAGGAGCTTTAATCTTTCTAAAAGCTTAAGGAATATATGTAGGTCTTTAAGGAATATGGATTTAGTAGTCATCAGATATCAGGTGAGCAAGAACTCCGACCTCGTGACTACATAAGAACGAAAAAAATATAAGACCGATTTAGCTCATCAGGCACTGAATTGTCAAAACGACTTGAAATAGGATTATTTTAAAACGATCATTGTATCCTTAGTCTAGCAACATTCCATCAAAGCTAGTTCGTATGTTTTCAATGTGTCATAATTTGAGATCTGCAAACGTTTCAAATAATTTTGATTAGCAACTTTTGGAAATAAATTGATGAAGGCGATTTTGTCAAAATCTTCTACATTTTCAGCTCCAATTTTAACCTTCATGAAGATGAAATATAAAAGTTAAGTGATGAAAATACCGAAGCCCATAGGGCGTTTAATGAACTTTAAAAAATGAGGTTTTGAAATATTACTTAACTTATTCTGAATTTTATTTCTTTTTATGCATGGAAACGAGCAATTGTATTTAATGTGCGCATGCATTCCGGGCGTAAAAGCATATACCTTGTACGGTTTAGTTCTTTTAAATTTCATTTTCATTGATTCATCACCACATGAATGACCTATTTGGTTCCAGTTCTTGGCCTAAGGCCTAGACTTGGTATTTCATTCTAATCCTTCTGGCCAGCCCCATAAAAGTTGATTGTCAGCTCAGTGGTCTGGTTAAACTAATAATAATAATAATAATAATAATAATAATCATAATAATAATAAAATAATAAGTAAATAAATAATAAAATAATCATCAATAATAAAAAATAATAATAATAATAATCAAGAAATTTCAAAACACTTACTTAAATACAAAATCATTTGGTACCAGGGTATAAAGTCTGAAATTGTTTTAGAAATTGGAATTTTGAAAGAATTCATGTATTTCTTAACAACTGAGTTAAGAAAAGCTTAAAATATTGAAATACCTTATCAGTCGGGGAATATGTTTAGCAGGGAACTTGAAATATTTCCCAAAACTGTTTTTAAACCTGAACATGCTTATATACATCACTAATACAAATTGGATGATTTGCAGTGAGAAAGGAACCTGATATTTATGTCATTATTGCAGATGATGACCACGATCTCACTATTCAATCATTGTTTTTTTATTCTTCTTAATTGCACTTCTTTTTTAAAATCCGCATCATGCACCTGATATTAGCAGACTCAATGAAGACTATCTGCTAAAAGGAAAATAGAGTTATGGGAAATCAAAATAATAATAGAAAAATTTCAAACACAAGGCACCAGGAAGTGGAATTTGCAAGGTTACAATAAAAAATTTACCAGACATTGCATTTGAAACATTAGAAGAGATATACAATAGGGCTCTGTCAATGGAATATTTTCCAGTTATATTCAAGAATGCAATAATGATATTAATACACAAACCAGGAAAAGATGCGTGTCAGGCACAGAATCATTGACGAATATCATTACTAGAAATACCTGGTAAAATAATGGTAAAATATTGGTAAAATATTAGTGTTGTTCCTAGAAGGTAATCAGTTACATGATAAAAATCAATATGAATTTAAGATAGGAAGAGGAACTTAGATTGCAATAGCAATGGTATCCCCCTTGATGTGGGACCACCTTGACGTGGTGAGGGGGCTCTTGAACCCCAAGAATTAGTTCCCAGGTTTGAGTTCAAGAGTCTCGTATATTTTTGTATATAAATTTGGAATGATTTTTCGGAATTTTCCACTTTTTGTAAAATTTATTGGACCTGTCAAATAGGAAAAGATATCATAGCTGGAAATGGGTTTATATCCGAAGCTAAATAGTGTGAACTGTGGTGGGACTATCAACTGCCTGACAATGTTCGGATCTTTGGACCAGAGAGTTTTCAGGTGGAACTATTCTGCAGGGCGACCACGGATTCCAGGGGGCTCTGGTTCTGGGTCTAGGACTCTCGGCATTCTTTTCGGTTTGCCCATAATGTGATAAGGGTGGGAATGATTGTATTCTTGTAATACTCTCAGTCCTATCAAGCAGGTTTGGGTTACACTTGGGCCATTCTATTCATGTTGTGCCATCCCCTTTGCGAGTCGGTTTCTCACTTGTGCCATTGGTGGAAGGATAAACTCCATGAAAGGCTGATGATATCTTTCTAAGGTTTTCAGGTTTATTTGTTTATTATTTTTCCTCCCCTCTCAAATCTTTGTCTAGCAGTTGTAAGGATTCGAGTACCCCTGGGCCCTATGATGGTGCCCTTCTGGCACAGAAGGCGATCTCTGCACCCACCATGGAGATTCAAAATTCTCCAAATGTTGATGACTTCTTCAAAAATAAATTGATAAAAAGCAGTAATAACGAATCTCACCCTCCTCCTGACTTCCACTCCCCTGGACCCTCTAGCCATGCTTCATTGATGACAACTTCAATCAAGAACACAGACTTCTCTAGGAAATCTTCATCCAAAGTTAATACCTCAACACAGCCAGGTTGTGTGAAAAATTTGAGAGTGCTCCATTTGGAAGATTTACCAGTCAATTGTGACTGTGAAATGATCTCGACATCTTTGAAATCATTTGGAACTGTCGCAAAAATCAGAATGACCTTTATTGATAGTGAATATAAATGGGAAGCTTGGGTTACCTTTAGTAGCCATGACGAGGCTCTAAAGGCTAGTAGTATGATAAGTGCCATACAAATTGGTCAAGCTACAGTACGAGGAGCCTTAACAGACGAAGTCCCCAAAGACTTGGACATTTATTTGCCATCTAAATGGGCTCATGATAAACCAGAAAGAAAGCACATTGCAGAAGAACTCATAAACCTCCTATGTGGCTGGTAGCTTCAGCCAAGGAGGAAAATTATAACTACTACAAAATTTGCAGGTTTCTTCAGAAAAAAGTGGGAGGAATAAAGAGCGGTGATATTTCTCGTTTTGGGAAGAACACCGTTCTTAATCATGCCAAGTCCACAACCCAAGCATATATGCTGACCTCGGACATTAAAAGTGATGAAATGATTACGAAGATCAAACCCCACTTAAGCTTTAGTTATGGGAGAGGAGCCCTATTAGAGTAACGTAATTTTCCGATTTATTTAAGTCAACCTTGTTCTAGATTTAAGTACATTATTTCTAAAGGCAGTTAATGTTAAGTGTTTAGTGTTTTGTTTACGGTATAGTTTCTCGCCTCCTCCCCGCTCACTTAATTGCTTGAACTATCGTTTTAACGATTGTGGTTTGTTTATTTTTCGAGTGCGGCAGAACTCCTGTGAGGTGACTTTTGAATGACGGTGCTCGGCCTAGAGTTAGTTCGGGCCTTCCTTTGCTTCCTGATACCTCTGCAGCTGGCGATTATTGGAAAACCTAGAATCTTGTTTTTGGAGCTGCCCTTCACAGGTACACTTCTGTCACCTGTGACGTCGTGTGACCTGTATACGACGCAGTTGACTTTGTCACCTGCGACTTCGTCGTACTGCCACCTTAGTGGATATATATATATTTCCCTAGGGTATTGAGTGCCATCGTGTTCTGCCGGCACTAGTGGAGCTTTGGGCAGTCATCAGTGTATCTCCAAGGACACCTTAAAGCTGCTGCTGAGGGAGCAATCTGGCTCGTGAGGTGTCAAGTAGGGAGACAGATACCAGGTAGGAGTTTCTCTTTGTGTTGTCGGACAGGACCTCCTCCGACTCCCCTGTACCTGTGGTTACCTGAGTATTCATGTCCTCCCTCGTCTGCAGAGCTGAGATGTATTGGATCACGGCCTCCTTAAAGGCGATTTGAATTTATTTTGGATTGAAGTTTCCCCTGTTTTGTGTGAGGAGTTTGTTGATTTTTTTTATATATCTATTTTTCTATACATATATATATATCTATGAATGTTATATTTATAGACTCTGATGGTCCTTATGGCCTATCGGCCTTGATGTTTGTTATAATATGGTGTTTAGATTGTAATTCATAGGTAGGAATTTAAGTGTTTTCTCACTTTTATCCTTCACCTTCTTTCTTTTGCTTATAGTTATAGGTATATTTGGATTTTGGCCTGGCTAGCCATTGTATGGATATATTCCTGTTTAGATGTATTCTTGTGTTTGTTCTCTTTCATGTTTCTATCTAGGGCTTAGTTTTCTTAGCGTTTAGGGATCCTACGGGATTATTTGAGGACTAGTGTACGTCCTTTTCAGTCACAAGGTTGACTTAATGTTATTTTTTGTTGTGAATAAATATTGTTGAGTTTTCCCTTTTGTTTTCGTCTCCACTGACCATTTTACGCAGAGTATTTTTGAACATCACTTAGAATATAAATAGTGCAATAAAAGAACTGCACCAGGACCCAATAAAGGGGTCCGTAACAAGCACCATTTGATAAAGACCTGTATGACATGACACAAGAAGAAATTCTAGAAAAAAGCCTAATTCAGTTTGAAAAGGGAAAAGGCAGCTATTGCCAACACGATCATTTTAACTTTCGTAGACCCTGAAGTACCTTCTCAAGTCATAGTTGAAAATGAAAAGGTATGGGTACGTCCTTTCCAGCAAAGACCAATGAAATGCTATCATTGTTTTCATTTTGGCCACTCATCAAAAAATTGTGAAAATGCAAAACTTTTGATAAATTGCTCTGGTGTCCATCATGATGATGAATGTAATAGAAAAGCAAAAGGTGTGATTTGTCAACTGGAACATAAATCCAATAAAAAAATTGTGAAATATACAAATTTGAACTATCTGCACTAAATAAAGCCAAGGCAGAGCATGTAAGTATTGGTTTTGCAAAAAGATAATTAGGACAACAACCTAGGAGCTAATCTAAAGTTCTTGAGCCACTACCCCTATCTACCACTAGGGGTGCAGTGGCAGCACCCTCTAATGTAGCAGGTGCATCAACCCCTGTGGTAGTGGCCCAGCCATCTGGGTCAGGTGCTCGGTCTGTTGAGGCTAGAGTGTAACCCTCCAAGGAGGATAAGATGGCACTCAACCCAACTACCTTGGAATTGTCTCAGGCTGCATCGCTGCCTGATTTAATGGTGACTGAGGAGCAAAAGAACCAAAAGAGGACGTTCTCCCTCATCCTCTCCTCCATCAAATCCAATTAAACTTTCATCACTTAGATACGAAGCACTAAGTTTGAAGCTTGAATTCAAACAATTAGACAAGAAAGGGGAACAAAATAGCACTAGTAAATTAAAAGATAACAAACCAAACCAAACCTGTCATAAACCGAAGAGAGTAAATGAGAGGGCTCCATTCAAAGGGCCTTCCACCAGGCCACAAAAATAGTTTTCACGTCAATACTACATTGGAAATGTAGAGGTCTCAGGGTCCGAATCAAAGAGCTAAAGGTACTGCTCCATGACCATAACCTAGGCATTGTGTGTGTCCTGGAAACTAATCTTGGAAACACACAATATAATCCTGGATTAAATTACAGCATAGATAGAGCTAAGGGAGGTGCAGCAGGTATTGTGCTTAAGTCGTTGCAACACTCCTTGCTATCAATTAGTACACATCTCCAAGCTGTAGCTATAGCTTTCATTTTAGACAAGCAGATTACAGTCTGTTCCATGTACCTTCCTCCTGATTTGGATTTTACTTATAATGATATTCATTTACTTATCAATCAGCTTCCTACTTTCTTCCTCCATCATGGAGATTTTAATGCTCACAACCCCATTTGGGGTGGGATCATGGCAGATGCAAAGGGTAGGGTGTTGGCGGGTATTATGAATGGTCATAATATCACTCTACTTAATAATGGAGCCATGACTTATCATAATATCTACTCCAATACGACTCGGCTATTGATTTAAGCATTTGCTCATCTAGTGTTTATATTGATTATGAATGGTCAGTTAATGAATATCCAAATGGGAGTGACCACTTCCCAATTGCAGACTGGAAGAAATTTAGCGAGTCTCTCAATGGAGAAGAATGTATAATCATTTCCATCCATTTCAGAGGCATATAATTATCTTAATGACAGTACCATCCACAGTGCAATTGCCTTTACTCCAACTACGAAAAGGAAGCCCTCTAGACCAGCGGTTCCTTGGTGGAACAAAACCTGCAGTATTTTGAGAAAGATCACCAGAAAATGTTATAAAAAGTATAAGAGGAGTGGAATCACGCAAGCCGAAACTAGATGGCAAGTTTGTCCCTGAACCTCTGCCTACCCTTAAGATAATCGGTGACCTAATTACCCAACCCGATATAGTGGCAGAAAAATTAGGAGAACATTTCTCGACAATATCGAGTAGTGGGGATATTTTCGAGAATTCCAAGACATTAGAAATGCCCAGATTTCTTTTGATTCAAGTGAAAATAGTTTTGAACCATTTAGTGCAAAATTTACGCTGCAAGAACTGAAAGATGCCTTGTAGAATACCGAAGCATCAGCCCCCGGTGAGGATAAAATACTTTATGAAATGCTGAAACATCAAAGAAATTTATTCTAGATATAATAAATGAAATCTGGGAAACTGGTATCATTCCTAAGAGCTGGAAATTATCATTGATCATCCCTATGAAGAAACCAAACAAGGATCCTTCTTTACCCAGCAGCTACAGACCAATACCTCTCACCAGTTGTGTTTGTAAGCTGATGGAAAAGAGGATTAACACCAGACTTGTATGGCGCTTAGAAACAGATAAATTGCTTTTTCAATTCCAATTTGGCTTTGGATTCCTTCCTCAGGCTCTCGAACCAAATACACCTAGGTTTTCCTAAACAAAGCCAAAGAATAGGAATTTTCTTTGATTTGGAAAAGGCTTATGACACCACATGACGCTTTGGTATCGTAAACAAGTTGTAGAAGATGGTCATTAAAGGAAAAATTATCAGATATATAAATTCGTTTTTTTCAGAAGGAGTTGGAAATCATGTATCACAACCTTTCTTACAAGAAGAGGGAGTTCCTCGGGGTAGTGTCCTTAGTGTCACCCTCTTTGCTATTGCCTTTAATAATGTTTTAGAAAATATGCCATCACCCTCTTACCTCCCCACTGAATTTTTACTAGTACATTATCATTCATGTATTCATTACTGTTCATATATTAATTTATATATTTCATCTACATTAGAGGTTGAATAATCCTGATGGGTTCCGGCGCTTGGTCTTGAAGACCTCAATTTCATAATCAATCAATCATCCCGGCCCCCTCCCCCTTCTGGAACATGCAATCAAATGGTAATTTAGCTGTGTCCTCCTCCACCTCTTCCATCCCCTACCCCTTCTTTCTTCTATCCCCTCCTCTCCCCCTCCACCTCCCCCTTTCGGAGCACCATATCAAGTGTTAATTTAGCTGTGTCCTCCACTCACCATCCACTCCCCTCCCCCTTCCCCCTCCCAATAGTGTTAAGAAATGGCAGATATCTAATATGATGACTTAACAAGAAGGAAACTGGTATTTCTTATCTATGAGATCAATAACAACCCTAACCAAAAAGATGCAAAAGTATTCATAAACATATTGGAAGGATATGATCTTTCAAACTGGAGCAAGTCTGCAGAAAATATTATAAAAATAATTGAAGGAATACCAAATAAAATTGAAGTGATCAAGAGACTTATAAAGAAAATTTACATCAATCAACACATTCTAACAAAGAAAATGAATAAGGTGAATATAGTGAATATACTGATTGATGCAATAGGAAAACAAATGCCTAAAGCATGTAATCCATGTAAAGTGTGGTATAAGCATTGTAAATCCACAAAACCTGATCAGGAAATGCTTTGTATGCCACTCATCCTCAATGTACAGAAGTCCAGCAAAATAAAAATAAGTATACAAAGTATTTTGCTCAGCACATCTAACATGGATAGATAATGTTATTAAATGAAGACTTAATGTGCAAACAGTAGAGGATGAAGAAGACAAGGAAGAGAAAGAAGAGGAAAATGGAAAAGAAGAAAATAAGACTGAATTGATAGAAAAAATAATGAAAACAAAGAACAGGACAAGAGTACGGATGCAGATACTCATAGATACTACATATGAGGCAATACAGTAGCATACATACGATGAAATAAATTACGACATGACAACACAAAATAAAATCCCAAAGAGGCTGTACCCATATCTTCATACCGATGGGAAAGAGCAAGAAAAAAAAAGAAAAGAAAGACACAATCTGCATCCTTTTGAAAAGAGGGAATTGCAGATTCGGTGACAGATGTCACTACAAGGATCCCAAGATATGTCACAGTTATGAGATTTATGGCAAATATGCATACCTAGACGGCTATGAGGATGAATGCAGCGATCTACATCCAGAAATATGCGAAAACTTGAAAGAAGGAAAAGGATGTAAGTTTAACAAAAAATGTATATATATGCACCCT
Organism: Macrobrachium nipponense; assembly: GCF_015104395.2. Lineage (NCBI taxonomy): Eukaryota > Metazoa > Arthropoda > Malacostraca > Decapoda > Palaemonidae > Macrobrachium > Macrobrachium nipponense. Next base: position 81,951,640 of record NC_087209.1, read on the forward strand.
GTAGCCATGAATCAAAATCAAATAAATAATAAAAATCAAAGTAAAAATGAAGCAAATAAAGAAAGGAACAAAGAACATGAGGTGTAGGAAAAAAAACAAGGCATTACCACGCTATGAAATGTCAGCATCGAGATTTCAGGCATCAGCCCCAGGTACAGTGCACGGAACAAGCACTGTGTATACAGTGCCAGGGGATGGTGCAGATACGGAGATAAATGCAGATACATACACAAAATGAATAAATATGAAGATGGAAGATCAAATGTATTGGAAAAGTTGGATTTTTTAATGTCAGAATTTCTGGAAATGAAACAAAGAACAACATGTCAGAACAGGAAAGAGACATGGGTTTAGTTACAAGTAACTCAAAAAGAAAAATCGAGTTCTTAGAAGAACTAACCCAAACTGAAAAAATAGATATAATGAATATAAGTGAAACCTGGTATTCCCAAGAGACTGGTAATGATGATCAGATAAGGGGGTTCTAAACTTATAGATCAGATAGAAAAAATAGGAATCAAGGGAGAACCGTGATATATGGGAGAGATAAATCAAGGAAAAATATGTGAGAAATATAGTAACACGGAATGTGAATTAATAGCAGTAAAATTTGAATCTGAAAAATTAGTGAACATCGTAATATACAGACCACCTAATACTGAAGAGTTTGACATAATAATAGAAAAATTGGATGATAAATATAGAAATCACAAAGACTGAACTATGCTCCTATCCGGAGACTTTACCTTTCCTTTCGTGGATCGGAAAGAACGAATAGGAGATTGTAGTTGTATTTATACATATAAAAAAGAGAGTAATAGTAGTGCAGAAGATAAGAGGCAATTTGAAAAGCTATTAGATATGCTACTACAACACAACATTCAGCAAATAAATCACCTGCCAACAAGAAAGGATAATATTTTAGACCTAGTATTTGTGAATTAGGTGAATTATGTTAAAGAAATAAGTGTATAATACAAGTATTTCAGACCATAATGTCATAGAATTAACAGTCCATTCCAAAGCTAGTGAAAACAGAGATAAGCAAGAAATGAAAAAGTGGGAAGGATATGGAAAATACAATTTCTATAGTAAGAATATAAAATGGTCAGAAATAAATGAAGAATTAAACAAAGACTGGGAAAACATATTCGTAAGTGATAATATACAGGTAAATACAGATATATTATATAAAATATTAGAGAAAATAGTGGATAAGTATGTACCAAAGAAGAAAAGTAAACATCAGTCATGCAAACCGAGAGACAGAAGGATAAAAGGTCTTGAAAAGAAAAGAATGCATGGAAAGTGATAGAAATAAAAAGTAAGATAGAAAATACAGAACAAAAGATTATACAATATAAAGAAAATGAAAAACAGGACTTAGAAGAAAAGACTAGAAAATATAAAGCAAAACCCCAAACTATTTTACTCATATGCGAAAAAGATGAATAAAAGAAGAGTAGAAATAGGTCCTCTAAGAAATGAAGTGCGATTAATAAATGAAAAAAGGAAACATGCAAAATATTAGCAGAGAGATATAAGAGATTATTTACACCTAGAATTGATAATGAAATAAGAGATAAAAATAGTGAATATTTATCAGACATAGATATTCATGAAGCCGATAATGTGCAGGCTATTAATGAAATTAAAAATGGATCAGCAGCTGGACCGCTTTGTTACAGAGATAGTTCATTCGATCGCAAAGCCACTCGCAATATTATTAAGACAAAGTGTAGATACAAGGAATATTTATGATGAACATAAATTAGCATATATTACCCCTACTTTCAAAAGTGGATCAAGACTAGAGGCAAGTAATTATAGGCCTGTGAGTCTAACATCACATATTATGAAAGTGTATGAAAGGGTATTGAAGAAAAATATCATGATACATTTAATGAAAAAAGATTTGTTCGATATTGGACATCGTAGTTTTGTACCCAGAAAAAATACACATACCCAACTGCCAGTCCACCGTGAGAACATATTATATAAAAATATGATAAAGAAAAAAGAAACAGATGTGGTTTACCTAGACTTAGCAAAAACTTTTGACAAGGTAGATCATAACATATTAGCGAAGAAAAATAGAAAACATAACATTATGGACAAAGTAGGAAGATAGATAAAAGAATTTTTACAAAACAGAAAACAGATAGTGATTGCAAACAATGAGAAATCGGATGAAGCCAAGGTAAAATCCAGTGTGCCACAAGGTACGGTGTTAGCTGCATTGCTGTTTGTTATTATGATTGCAAACATAAACAGTAATGTTAAAGACTTGGTAGTGAGTAGTTTAGCTGATGACACAAGAATAAGTAGAGGAATTACTTGTGATGAAGACAAGAACTTGCTACAATGAGACCTAAACAGTATATATGAATGGGCATAGGTAAATAGGATGGAATTTAACTCTGATAAATTTGAATCAATAAATTATGGAGATAAAGGAATGCTATATGCATATAGGGGACCTAATAACGAGACAGTCACAAATAAGGAAGCAGTTAAAGACCTTGGTGTGATGTTGAATTGGAACATGTTATGCAATGATCAAATAGCAATACTGATGGCAAAATGCAAAGCAAAAATTGGAATGTTGTTACAGCACTTCAAAACAAGAAAAGCCGAACACATGATTATGCTTTATAAAACGTATGTTCGTAGTCCACTTGAATATTGCAATATGATATGGTATCCACACTGCCAAAAGGATATTGCATAAATAGAGTACAAAGGTCCTTTACAGCTAGAATAGAAAAGTTAAGGACCTTGACTACTGGGAAAGACTACAAATTTTAAAATTATATAGTCTCGAAAGGAGAAGAGAACGTTACATGATAATACAGGCATGAAAGCAGATAGAAGGAATTACCGAAAACATCATGGAGCTAAATATATCAGAAAGAGCAAGCAGAGGCAGTGGTAATGCAGCGTCTATTCAATGCGTTGCTAGCTCATCTAAGGAACATGTCAGGAGTGAGCGTAGATGTGTTTAATAATAAGCTCGATAAATATTTAAGATGCATCCCAGATCATCCAAGATTGGAAGATGCAAAATATACCAGAAGATACATTAGCAAATATCTGGTAGACAGCTGTTAGGTAAGGTCTCCCCCTCCCCTATCCCTTCCTCCTTCACCCCGCCCCTTTCTCTCCCTAACCTTCCCCTCCTCCATCCCATCCCCCTCTCTTTCCTACTTTCATCCCTTCCCATTTCCTCTTCTCCCTACCTCCAACCCTCCCCTCCCCTTTCCTTCACTTTCCCCCTCCCGTTCCCATCACTCCCTCTTCCCTCTTCTATCCCCCTTTCACATCCCCTTCTCTTTCCCCTCCTCTGACCATCCTACTAACCCTGCCCATTCCCTCTACCCTCCCCTTTTCCCTCCGCCCCTCCCCCTTCCCTTACCCTCCCCGTATACGAATATCAGTTTCGTTAACTACAATCACAAATCGGTTACAATTCTGTCAAAACTAAAAAGTATAAAATAAAGAAATGAGAAATAATATATTTAGACTTGCTTTTATTAAAATGCACTAAAAAATAAAAAACATATTTTTGAGATACCAGGGTTTTCTTACAATTAACCATGTCTACAAAAATAAAAGCCTGGACCCCAAACATGGAAGGAAATGCTACAAGAAAAGAAAGGTATATTTATTTCTTTTAGCAATTTCCTCAATATATGGGGCCGAACGCTTTTATTTTTGTAGATATGATTAATTGTATGAAAATCCAGGTGTCTCAAAAAATATATTTTTTAAGTTTTTAGTGCATTTTAAGAAAAGTATGTTTAATTTTGTTATGTGTTTTTAGATCCAGCTATTATTGGACTGACTGTCCCTTTTCTTCAAGTATTATTGTCATGACTTTATTTTATGTCCAAATATTGTTGTGATGACTGTCCTATTTATCCAGATATTACTGTGCTGACTGTCCCCAAGTGTCCAGTTTATCCAGGTATTACTGTGGTGACTTTCCCATTTACCTCCCTCTGAACTTAAACATACCCCCATACTTTACTGAAAATCCCCCACTAAACCTAAGCACACTCCCTGCTAAACCTAAACACAGCTCCCATTAAACCAAAACACACCCCTGCTAAAACTAAATACACATCCCGATTAAACCTAAACACACGCCCACACTAAACCTAAACACAAACCTTAATAAAGGAAAGAACTATTAATCACAGAAAAGTATTTTCAATTATATATTTCTGTGGTCTCGAATATCTTTATTGAAGTGTTTATATTGAAGTGAGATAAACACGTAGTGTTTAGTTACCACATAAGTTATATAAGGAATGGGTATTGGGAAAGGGGAGGGGGAAAGGGGCAGGAGTAGAGGTTTGAAGCCTACCCTTTTATCTAATGAGTCAAATGATGGTCACGCGCCAAATATTGTCTAGGTCGCTTAAGCAGTTCGGATTTCTATAGCCCACTAACTTACAAGCACACGTACAGGCATTCACCTTCATATATGATATAAATGAACAGGCTTATCAGTCACTACGAATGGAGAATGTCATGTAATGTACTTTGTCCTTAAAGTGGATTTATTTATGTCATTAATAGTGAATAGAATGCTTAAAACCTAATGTCAGCTAGCATCAATTCCAAACGAACATAGTGAAGAAAATATTTAGTTACGTTGAAGAGGGAAAATATAAACTAGTGGTTTCTCTTGAAACCGCTCTTGATTACAGTGCTCCTTTACAGATGAAAAATGGAATACAAGCTCTTGCTGAGAAGAGCGATATATGAGTATTAAATGTAACAATAAAGAAGACGGTGCATCTTTCTCCCAGTTAACTTTCATTACCCTCTTGTAAATAGTTGGGTAATGATTCTGAATTAAGCAATGACAATGTTGAAACAACTAGACATGCAAGATAAAGAACAAAATTAAATTAAACATGTGGTACATATTGTTGCAGAATAGTGCCGCTCCCTGCCAGTTGTTTGTCAGCATGACATGAAGCGCTCTTTACTTCGGCAGCAATCAATCCGAGGTATCAAAAGCGGAATGCTTTACACCCAAGCTTTGTCAGGACGACAAAAATAATTTAATGTCTGCCATGTCGGTAATTAATTTATGGGGACATTTTTATGCCACATCCAACAAACATATAATCTATTTGTTTAGCAAAGGCTTTGCCCTTGATACAGAACGCGAGAACAAATTCATAGGGATATTATATATCAATGTATATATATATATATATATATATATATATATATATATATATATATATATATATAATATATATATATATATATATATATGTGTGTGTGTGTGTGTGTTTGTGTGTGTGTGTGTGTGCATCGTTATTTTGTTTGATTCTGGGTGCTACCCCTTATATCGCCTGCCACTGTGGTTGCTCTTACCAAATAGAATCGCATAAATGTGAAAAGCAACAACAACAAAACTCCGTACATATCTGACTCTCCTCGCGGTCTCGTGTCGAACTACAGGGAGGCATGAATGGTCGTATTGTACATTTCCTATTACATTTAATATATATTACAACGTGCAATTTATTTTCGTTAGTGAAATGCAAAATGTCCCTAGATTCATCCATACTGAATCTTGAACCGTCATTACGTGACCTTTGCACGGCAGAGAAGGGAATTATCAGAAAAGAAGAATTTGCAGTGAAATAAATTCTGCTGATGTAGCTAGCAATGTTAATGGGACATGTATGAAACCGGATCTCTTTCCTAATCATAAAAGTTATTTTAACTATTTCAGCATTGTCGCGTTTGTAGTGATTGTTCCTGTGTTTTTGATCTGGTAATCATCATTGAAATCATCCTCCCATCCAGGTATCCAGGAGATTGTAGAGTAATAATGATAAAATCATGTAAATCTCAAAGGTGTTCGATAGAGAAAGGAAACTGAAAATTTGAATAATTGAATGTCAAAATAAATAGGAGGATGAATCTTATGGTACATCAGTACCGAAAGCATAGGTGCTTTATAAACGGAGTTGCCATGAATAAAAAAGAAGAAGAATATATATAGATAATATTAGTTAATATAAATATATATATATATTAATATATATATATATATATATTATATATATATATTTCCTTATTACATAATAATCCTGTAAAACATGTGCCTCATTATAAAATTTATATAGCAGATTGGGAGTGACATGCAATACACACAAGAAATATTTAAAAGGCCATAATGAAACTTAACAAAATTCTTGTTGATTTAATTGAAAAGGCTCCTGATCAAGCAATACCAAAGTCAAACCAAAGCCAACAAAACACAAAGTCCCATGGTGGTCTGATAAACTAAGAGAGTTAATTAATATGAAACACTCAACAGGGAAACAATTGGATAATTTAAATAGAAAGTGCTGTAAAATAAATAAAACATTACCAATATTAGGAGGAACTTTACAAAATATTACTATATTATTATTAGAAACTGATACATTAAAACCCATATACAACAAAATATCAGCAACATTTAAAAAGGACGTTATTCAAGGAAGAATAATTTCATGGAGGATATATGTATCAGATCTCTCTAATAATAACCCCTCAATTAGGATTCCTTTACGGGGTGAGGGGATAAGGGACCCTGGATTCTGTGGGAATGCATTACAGGTACCCAGGATCCAGACCCTACATCCCTTTCTCTCATACTCTACTTTCACTTTTTCTCAAATCTCCCCCATTTGACTCTAAATGTCCCTCTGTCCTCTTTTTCTTCTACCCTGTTTTTTACTTCTTCCTCCTGCTTATTTTTTCAGCTCCCCTCCATCTTCCTATCCATCCTCTATGGCGTCTGCTTCTAGTTTTTTTGTTTAAATAGTGTGGATATTTCAATTTTCATTAAATTTCCTGTCTGTGTGAATGGAAAGGGTATCATGCCTTGGACTGGGGTTCGTGTTCGAAGCTAAATGTGGGAACTGTGATTAGGCGTGTCACCCAATCTGATAATGTTTGGACGTGAAGGGTGTTAATATGATGCCATATTGACACCCTGAAGGGCTGATCCCTGTGACCAGCCCGTGGATTCCAGGGATGGGCTGTTATTAGGAGTAGGACTCAAGGCATTTTTTTCCAGTATACCCACCAACAAAGTCAGAGTGGGGATGATTGTATTCTAGCAATAATCTCAGTCCCAACAAGTGGGTTAGGCTTACACTTGTGCCTCTCTGATATTTTGGCACCATCCCTCTTTGGGTAGGGTAAGGAGTGTACATCTGGGAGTCATTTTCTACTGGTGTCATTAGCAGAGAACAGAGCATCGTGAAATGTCAACGGTGCCTTTTCAGTCATCACTACCATTTTTTTTATAAACTTAATTTATCATGAATGGTCCCCATGATCAATGTAGTACCTCTGGGCCAAACGACAGCCAGACAAAGTTGACGACCCAAAGCTATGCGAGAAGGGATACGGCCAGGAATTCTCAACAAAAAGCATCTGGATCCCGTATTGTCACACTGGAACCATTTGCAATGAAGAAAAAAAAGTATGAAATAGATACTTTGGTCTTTGTACCCAATTCTTTCAATAAATACCTAGATTTGAAGCCTGAAGACGACAATATAGACATATTTCAAGTACACAGGGAAATTGTGAAATGTTATGGCAAACAGCCAAAAATATAACCCCTGAATGGAAATATGCTCCTAGTAGAAAGGAAGCATGAGAGAGAGTCGAAGCAAAGATAGTAAGACCTGGTCTAAGTTTTGCCTCTGTAGTAGCAAAACTAAGAAACGAAAAGGGGACATAAAAAAACCCAAGTTAGGAGCACAAAGGCAGAAATAAAGAATCATTAAATAGTTGGCTAACTGATTCATTAGAATCAATTGATGATGAGAATGTAAGGACAAGGTTCACAAGAACCAACAAGAAAGACACTAGTATGGAGTTAAATAAATTTGAAGTGTCAGTTAAGACACACCCTCCACCATCTGCCTCTTTGGAGGCAAGGCCAGTGGTTGCTGGTCCAGTTCCCGCTTCTGTTGGTGCCAACTCCTCTTTGAAGGACAAACCAGCAGATGGTGGTCCCCCAGTGCCAGCCCATGCTGGTGCTTCTGCCTCATTAGAGGGAGAGCTGTCTAATGCCAGCAAAACCAAGACACTCGAGGTGATATCTTTAAAGAACACCCCTGCTCTCTCCATCTCGATTGAGATGGAGAGTGAAGAAACTAAAAAGCCTTTCAGTGTCAAAGACACTAAAGGAAAAGGTGTTGGCTCTATGAAGGTGATAAATTCCCCTCAAGAAGCCAACAAAACTGCCATTTAAAATGCACTCCCCTAGTATAAAAAAGAACTCTCCCAGTCTTGTAAAAAGGAACCATAATGTTGGTCCCACACATAAATAAATTCACTTCCATTATTCAGTGGAACTGTCCGGGACTGCAAGCAAAGTATGAGGAAGTAAAGCTTTTGCTCTATAAGCATTCTCCAGTAAGGATATGTTTGCAGGAGACCATGTTAGATGAATATACCCCTTGTCCTAGGGAATATGTTCACTGCAGAAGCAAATTTGATTTAAAAGTAGGAAATCACGGTGGAACCCTCATCTACATCCGTCAAGATACTCCACACTACTAAGTAAAATTAAATACTCCACTTCAAGCTGTGGCTGTACGAATTAATTTAAGAGGGCAATATACTACATGTTCCTTTTACATTCCACCCAATAGTCATGTCTCCCAAGAGAACTTAATACACTTCATGTGGCAACTACCAGAGCCATTTCTTTTTCTTGTTGACTTCAATAGCAGACATCCATTGTGAGGAGATGTAACATCAAACCAAAAAGGGAATATGATGGCACCTGTAATAGAAAATGAAGATATAGACCTTCTTAATACTGGAGAACCTATCCATTATCACATTCAGACAGGCTCTGTCTCCTGCATCGACCTTTAAATATGTGGCTCCAATTGCAGTGTTGATTTTAATTGGAGAACAAGTGATGACTGGCATACTAGTGACCATTCTCCAATTATAATCAGCACCAATGATGGTCCACCTATCCCAAGATCATCACGATGGTGCTTAGAGAAAGCAAATTGGAGAAAATTCAAAGATTTGAGTGAGTTGAACTGGGATGCTAAAGATTTCGCAAGTGTAGATGATGCCATTGATCTACTCAGTGGAACATTCCATCTACAGGTCGACACTGGATTCCTCGAACTAAAGGACTCTTCAGGAGGTGGCCAGTTCCATGGTGGTAAGAAAGCTTAAGGCTGTTACACTGAGCTACAAGGTCATCATTGACTAGGTGCCGTAGACATTGCACCTGGGACAATGTCATCATTTACAAACAGTGAAGGGCACGATTTCGAAAAGCTATGAAAGCTGCCAGAAGACAAGCATGGGCCAGATATGTATCCTCTATTAACAGCAGAACACCAGTCTGTAGTACTTGGAAGAAAATAAGAAAAATTCAGGGTAAATTTACACCCAGTCCTCCTCCAGTACTTGAAGTGAATAATAATCATGTCACTGATGCCACAGAAGTTAGAAATATGTTATCTGAACACTTTGCTCGAGTCTGTGAAAAATCAGATAGTTCCCCAGGACATCATTTCAGAATGATGGAGGAACAACAGGTGCTTGACTTTTCATCAAACAAAGCTGAATCATATAATATATTTTTTTCTGAAAGGGAATTTGACTCTGCTTTAGCTAGGTGCAAGAACACTGCCCCTGGTCCAGATGAGATTCCTTACAAAATGCTTAAACACATTTCAAGGAACACACAACTTTTTATAAAAAGTATTATCAATTAAATATGGGATGAAAGCAGCTATAGAAGCTGATGGGAATTAACCACCATGTTACCTTTCCTTAAGCCTGGAAAAGATGCTCTCTGTGCAGTAAGTTACCGCCCCATTGTTTTAACTTACTTTATGTGTAAATTGATGGAAAAAATGGTAAATGTAATGCTCATGTGGTATTTAGAGCACAACAACATTCTAACACATTCTCAGTGTGGTTTTCGAAAAATGCACTCAACCCTGGGCATCTTACTGCAACTTGAAGCCTCTGTCTGTGAAGCATTTGCCTCCAGACAACACCATGTGACTGTTTTTTTTTATTTAGAAAAGGCATATGATACTGATCGGAGACATGGGATTCTGAACACTATGCATACTAGTTGTCTACGAGGCAAATTACCTTTATTTGTGAAATCTTTTTTACAGCATAGGTATTTTAAAGTTAAAGTTGGCAGTACATTAAAAGACAAAAGGTGCCAAGGTGTTCCCCAGGGCAGTGTTCTCAGTTTAACACTTTATGCCATGGTCATAAACAGTGTTGCAGCTGTTATTCCAAGAGAGGTCTTAATGATACTGTTTGTGGATATCTTGTCAATATCCTTTGCTGCCACGCAGATGAATGTAGCTGAAAGAAGGTATAATTAACAATAAATAAAATAGTAAGTTGGGCTGAGAAACAGGGTTTTAAAATCTCTGTAAGCAAGACTACTGCTGTTCACTTCTGTCGGATCAGGGGAGTGCATCATGGTCCAGACCTCTATTTGTATTGCTGTAGAATCCCATGTGTAGAACAAACACACTTCTGAGGCCTAATTTTTGACAGTACAATGACTTGGGTTCCCCATATCAAACATATAAAAGCAAAGTGCCTAGAAGCTCTACACATCTTGAAGGTGCTTTCTCATACCAGATGGGGAGCTGATAGAAATCTTTTACTAAAGCTTCATAAATCCTTAATCTTATCAAAGCTGTCATACGGTTGTGAAGTATATTCTTCAGCTTCCTCATCTAACTTGAAAATTTCAGATTCCGTGCATCGTTCAGGCATTCATATAGCCACAGGAGCTTTCCATTCATCACCAATATCTAGTTTGCTAGTTGATGCAGGAGAAATGCCCCTTGAACTCCATCGCCAGTCATCATTACTTCGGTACTGGTTTAGAGTGCAAAGATTCCCCAAATCTCTGGCATTTGCTGTGGCAAATAGAAATATTTTTAACAGTTTTTACGAAAGTCATCCAAGGTGTCCTACTCCTTTTAGGTATAGAATTAAAAAGATTCTAGAGGATATAATTATTAAAAAAATTCCCATAATTACTTTTGTGTATCGCAGTTCCCCTGTCTGGAGGTTACCTGATGTGAAATTCCGCAGGTACTTTAATTGAACAATGATAGATAAATCTGATGAGGAAACGAGGGCAATATTTTTAGAGCATGCATCAGAGCATATAGATACAAGTTTTATATTTACTGATGGTTCCAAATCCAATGCTGGCGCTGGTTATGGAGTTTTTAGTGATTCTTTTAACCAAAAAGGTGTGCTTCCTTCAGTTGCCTCAAACTTTACTGGTGAACTGTATGGTATCTTATTAGCACTGGGACATTGCAACACTCCCAGTGTGTAGCTACACAATATTTTGTGACTCTAACAGTGCCTTACAGTCCCTGGAAGTTTCCATACTGATCATCCTTTGGTTTTGAGTGGATCTTCTTGCACCACTATAAAGTCAACATTGTTTCTTTTTGTTGGGTTCCTGCCCATGTGAACATATCGGGAAACGAAGAGGCAGACCAGCTAGCCAAAGCAGCAGCACAAACTTCCATGATATGGAATCCATCCAGCATTTATGGGCACTTCAGTGGGACAGAGTAGGCCCCAATAAAATGAAAGAAATCACTAGTCAGACACACCCTTGGAAATATGACCTAATACCAAGGAAGTGGAAGGTTGTATTGTGTAGATTACGTATTGGCTATACGCGTTTAACTCACGGCTATCTGATGTATGGGGTGAATGAGCCCTTCTGTGATGATTGCTTAGTTCCGCTGACCGTTAGGCATTTGGAATCGTTTTTTTATTATATAGTAGTGAAGCAAGTGGTAATTATAGCATAGAAAAACGGTTGTGAGAAACCATACATATTAATAAATGTTATCTCTTTTATCAAAGAAACTAGTCTTCTCAAATATTTGACAGTTGTGCTGTCTTAGTATATTCTTTTTATTTTTTTCTCTTTTTTAAGTTATACTGTTATGTAATCATATTAATTAACAATTCTTTTTATCAGAATTTAATTTTATTATTTTTTTAATAAATTTACATGTAGTTCGTTTGGCAAAATTTTATTTTGAATTTTGTTTAATATATTATAAAAGTGAAAAGATCACATTTAGTATTCGGCGTCGGTGACCCCTGGTAGTTGTGACTCCAGATAACTCACGATCAATCAATCAATCAATCTCTAATAATACTCCCATACAAAAAATATGGGAAAAATTCAGGAAGATAAATGGTGCCCATGTTAAACCACCTAGACATGCCATATTAAAATATGGAAAAAGAATATGTGATCCAAAAGAAATAAGTAATATAATAGGAGAAAACGCAGCAAATGTAAGTAGCGATAAAAATTTAGATGAACACTTCCGCACAAAAAAAAAAAAAAATAATAATATAGAACTAATAACAATAAATTTCGAAACACAAGAAGATATATATTATGATAAAAAATTTAATATGGAAGAGTTGGAATATGCTCTCTCGAACAGCAATAAATCTGCTCCTGGAGGTGACAATATTTGGTTTGAGATGATCAACCTCTTAGCACCTCTGGCAAAGTCATACTTATTACAATTTCATAATCATTTATGGCTTCGGAATTCATTCCCTGACGAATGGCGTAGAGCTATAATAATTCCTATCCCTAAACCTGGAAAGAATTTAAGTAATGTAAATAATTACAGACCAATTTCTCTAACATGTTGTTTATGCAAATTACTAGAAAAAATGGTAAATGCTCGATTTAGATGGCACAATCGAGAAAATAAAATTTTGACTCGCACTCAATTTGGGTCACAATGTAACAGTTCAACATTAGATTCTCTCTCTATCTTAGAAGCCCATATACGCAGAGGATTTGAACAAAAACAAATAACTGTAGCTGTCCTTTTTGACATTGAAAAGGCTTATGATACTACATGAAGGTATCCAATATTAAAAACTTTACAAAACAACAACGTCTGTGGATTTTTACCTATGTTCATCCAAAACTTTTTGACAAATCGCAGTTTTCAGGTGAGAATTCATGATTCATTGTTCCAGAACATTCCCACTTGAAAATGGTGTTCCACAAGGAAGCGTCCTTAGTGGCACACTGTGTTCTTTAGGAATTAATGAACTTTGTAAAAATCTACCTACTGGAATTAAAAGCAACCTTTATATGGATGATTTTGCCATATTATTCAGCATCTCGCATTAAACATGTAGAGCGCATCATTAATAACTCATGATAAAAATAGATGAATGGACCTCATCTGCAGGATGAATACATCCATTTTCTGTATGTATTCATTTCTATTTAAAATCACTGTGCCTCTTCCTTTGTCTGGTCTAGTAATGAAAATGTCTGGATTGTTGGATAAGCTTTTCAGTAGCTGATAATCATCTCTTCGAAAGAAAGGAAACCATATGGTTAGTTTTGATGTCACATCCCTCTTCACAAATATACAGTTGCAGGCAACGGTCGATATTATTTTAGAGAAAATCTTTTCTGTTGATGATTTTTTATTTCACGGCTTTAACAAGGACAATTTTAGGAAACTTTTAGAAATTGCAGTGCAGGACACTCACTTTATATTTAACAAGATAATTTACAAACAAGTAGATGGTGTTTCTATGGGATCCCCTTTATGTCCAATTATGGCCAATGCCTGCATGTGCTCTCTCGAAGAACAAATGTTTGAAAGATGTTCCTCAACATGTCGTCCTCTCTTTTACAAAAGATATATAGATGACACAATTGCTTTATTTAGATCTAGGGCGGATGCAGAAAATTTCTTGGAATGTATAAATGGCTTACACCCAAATATACAGTTCACAATTGAGCACGAAGACGACAATAAACTTCCATTTTTAGATATTTAATCACTCGAACTCCTCAAGTTAGTTTAACAAGTGTAATACTGAAATCAGAACAAGATGGCAGTAAGTTCCAACTGCGGGAAGAGGTGGCGTAATTTAGCTTGCTTGGCGGATTCGCAATACGATGAGGTAGCAGGAAGGGAACTGGCATTTCTCATCTATGAAATCAGCAACAGTCCTAACCAAAAAGATACAAAAGCATTCATAGATATATTAGAAGGATATAATCCTTCAAACTGGAACAAATCTAATGAAAACATCTTGAAAATAATTGAAGAAGTTCCAAATAAAATCCAAGTGGTCAAGAGACTCATAAAGAAAGTATACATAAACCAACATATTCCGACAAAGAAAATGAATAAGGTGAATCTTGTGAATATCCTAATTGATGCATTAGGAAAAAGAATGCCAAAAGCATGCAAACTGTGTAAGGTTTGGTATAGCATAGTCAATCCACAAAACCTAATCAGAAAATGTGCTGCATGCAACATTCCGACCCATCCACAGTGTACTGAGGTAATGCAAGATTTGAGAAAAGATACAAGAATTTTTTGTTCAACATGTCTATCATGGATAGACAATGTTATTAAATCAAGATTGAATGTACAAATAGTTGAGGATGAAGAAGAAGAGGAAGAAGAAGAAAAAGAAGAAGAAGAGGAAAACGGAAGAGAAGTAAACAAAAATGAAATGACAGAAAAAAATAAGGAAAACAAAGAACAAGATAAAAGTATGGATGCAGAGATACTCATTGATACTACATATGAGGCAATAAAGCAGCATACCTACGAAGAAATAAATTACGATATGACAACAGAAAAGCAAATCCCGAAGAGGCTCTACCCAGATCTACACAATGACGGGAAAGAGGAAAAAATAGACAAGAAAGACAAAATCTGCAACCTTTTGAAAAGAGGGAATTGCAGATTTGGAGAAAGATGTACTTTACAAACATCCTAAGGTATGTCAAAAACTATGAAATATATGGTAAATGTGCATACTTAGATGGCTATGGGGATGATTGCAGAGATCTGCATCCAAAAATATGTAAAAACCTAAAAGAAGGAAAAGGATGTAAGTTCGACAAAAAATGCAAATATATGCACCCTGTAGCCATGAATCATAATCAAATAAATAACCAACCAAGTAATAAAATCCAAAATAAGAAAGAAACAAATAAAGAGAGAAATCAAGAATATCAGGTAAAAGAGAAAAGCAAACCACCATTGAGATATGCAGAGGTGTCAGCAAAAAATTTCAAAGCATCAGCTCCGAAATTCTACTCAAGAGATAATAACTGTATTTATTATGCAAGAGGATATTGCAGAAACGGGAGAAAATTGCAGATTCAGACACAAAATGAATAATTATGATGAAGGAAGATCAAATATTATGGAAAAGTTGGATTTTTTAATGTCAGAATTTCTGGAAATGAAAAAAAGAACAACATACCAGAACAGGAAAGAGACATGGGAAAATCCTTATTACTACCAATATTAAATGAAGGAGAAAACACGCAAACCATCATAGTGATGAATGCGCAGGGTTTAGTTACGAGTAACTCAAAAAGAAAAATAGAGTACTTAGAAGAACTAACCCAAATGAAAAGAAAATAGATATAATGATATAAGTGAAACCTGTATTCCAAGAGACTGGGAATGATGATCAAATAAAAGGGTTCCAAACTTATAGATCAGATAGAAAAAATAGGAATCAAGGGGGAACCGCAATATATGGGAAAGACAAAAAACAACGGAAAAATATATGAGAAATATAGTAACTCAGAATGTGAACTAATAGCGGTAGAATTTAAATCTGAAAAAATTGATGAACATAGTAATATATAGACCTCCTAATACTAAAGAGTTTGACTTAATAATAGAAAAATTGGATGATATATGTAGAAATCACAAGGACTGGACTATTCTCCTATCTGGTGACTTCAACTTTCCTTTCGTAGAATGGAAAAGAACGAATAGGAGACTGTGGTTGTACTTATACATATAAAAAAGAGAGTAATAGTAGTGCAGAAGATAAGAGGCAATTTGAAAAGCTATTAGATATGCTACTAGAATACAACATTCAACAAATAAATCACCTGCCAACAAGAAAGGAAAATACTTTAGACCTAGTATTTGTGAACGAGATGAATTATGTTAAAGAAATAATAGTTTATAATGCGAGTATTTCAGATCATAATGTCATAGAATTAACAGTTCATTCCAAAGCAAGTGAAAATAGAGATAAGCAAGAAATGAAAAAGTGGGAAGGATATGGAAAATACAAACTTCTACAGTAAAAATATAAATGGTCAGAAATTAATGAAGAATTAAACAAAGATTGGGATAACATTTTCGTAAGTGATGACATAAGGGTAAATACGGAGATATTATATAAAATATTGGAGAAAATAGTGGATAAATATATACCGAAGAAGAAAAGTAAACATCATTCATGCATACCAAGAGACAGAAGGATCTTGTTCCAGAAAATCAGAAAGTGGAAAAAAGGTCTTGCAAAAGAAAAAAATGCATGGAAAGTTATAGAACTAAAAAGTAAGATAGAAAATGCAGAACAAAAGATTATACAATCAAAAGAAAATGAAAAACGGGACTTGGAAGAAAAAACCCTATTAAATATCAAGCAAAACCCCAAAACTATTATACTCATATGCGAAGAAGATGAATAAAAGAAGAATAGAAATAGGCCCTCTGAGAATTGAAGGAGATTAACGAATGAAAAAAAGGAAATTTGCAACATACTGGCAGAACGATATAAGAGAGAATTCACCCCTAGAATAGATAATGAAGATAATGATATAGAAGTAAGGGATGAAAATAGTGAATATTTAGCTGACATAGAAATTAATGAAGCTGATATTGTGCAGGCAATTAATGAAATTAAAAATGGAGCTGCTGCAGGGCCGGATGGAGTCCCTGCTATTTTGTTAAAGAAAGTAGTTCATTCTATCGCAAAGCCACTTGCAATATTATTAAGAACACAAAGTGTAGATACAGGCAAGATTTATGATGAGCACAAATTAAGCATATATTACCCCTACCTTCAAAAGTGGATCAAGACTAGAGGCAAGTAATTATAGGCCTGTGAGTCTAACATCACATATTATGAAAGTGTATGAAAGGGTAATGAAGAAAAATATTATGAAACATTTAATAAAAAAATAATTTGTTTAATATAGGACAACACGGTTTTTTCGTACCCGGAAAAAGTACACAAACCCAACTGTTAGTCCACCGTGAAAACATATTCAAAAATATGAAAAGCGGAATGAAACAGATGTGGTTTATCTAGACTTTGCAAAAGCTTTTGACAAAGTAGACCATAATATATTAGCAAAGAAAATTAGAAAACACAATATCGTAGATAAAGTAGGAAGATGGTTAAAAGAATTTTTACACAACAGAAAACAGATAGTTATTGCAAACGATGAGAAATCGGATGAAAACAAGGTAATATCCGGTGTGCCACAAGGTACGGTGCTAGCTGCAATATTGTTTGTTATTATGATTGAAGACATAGACAGTAATGTTAAGGATTCGGTAGTGAGTAGTTTCGCTGATGACACAAGAATAAGTAGAGAAATTACTTGTGATGAAGATAGGAACGCTCTACAAAGAGACCTTAACAAAGTATATGATTGGGCAGAGGTAAATAGGATGGTATTTAACTCTGATAAATTTGAATCAATAAATTATGGAGACAGAGAAGGAAAGCTATATGCATATAGGGGACCTAATAATGAGACAATCACAAATAAGGAAGCAGTTAAAGACCTTGGTGTGATGATGAATAGGAACATGTTATGCAATGATCAAATAGCCATTCTGTTGGCAAAATGTAAAGCAAAAATGGGAATGTTGTTACGGCACTTCAAAACAAGAAAAGCTGAACACATGATTATGCTTTATAAAACATATGTTCGTAGTCCACTTGAATATTGCAATATGATATGGTACCCACACTATCAAAAGGATATTGCACAAATAGAGAGTGTACAAAGGTCCTTTACAGCTAGAATAGAAGAAGTTAAGGACCTAGACTACTGGGAAAGACTACAATCCTTAAAATTATATAGTCTAGAAAGGAGAAGAGAACGCTACATGATAATTCAGGCATGGAAACAGATAGAAGGAATAACAGAAAATATCATGGAACTAAAAATATCAGAAAGAGCAAGCAGAGGTAGATTAATAGTGCCCAAAACTATACCAGGAAAAATAAGGAAAGCACATAGAACATTAATCCACTACGCACCAGCATCGATAATGCAGCGTCTATTCAATGCGTTGCCAGCTCATCTGAGGAATATATCAGGAGTGAGCGTAGATGTGTTTAAGAATAAGCTCGACAAATATCTAAACTGCATCCCAGACCATCCAAGATTGGAAGATGCAAAATATACCGGAAGATGTACTAGCAACTCTCTGGTAGACATTAGAGGCGCCTCACACTGAGGGACCTGGGGCAACCCGAACGAACTGTAAGGTCTGTAAGGTCTGTAAGGTTTTAATACCAGTGTTTTTAGAAAAAAAGGCATTTACAGGTCAAGGTACGAACTTTTACAGCAATTGCTCTTTCAGTTTTAATTTAAATAGTATTTTCACACTGTTGCACCGTGCCCATAGGTTAAACTCTACCTGGCACAACTTTCACGAGGAAATTTTGTTTTACTTCAACTTTTCAAAAATAATTCGTATAATTCTTATTCAACAAGTATGTAAATAGCTTCTTAAAATAATATATTTCAACCCCGTCTGTGCATACCTAATGTCCCTAAATTGCTCATGTATGCCTCCATTCCTTTTGTGCATTCGAAGAAATTCAAACAAACACTGCAAGATTGAATTCGCATTACATTTCCAGCTCTAGATATCAGATAATGTTCGAAAAATCCTAAGACAATTGGGTCATTATTTCACCATAAGGATAGGCTTCTTGCCTTGATGCGGTATCTAGTGATTTATTGTTTCACTTGCCTAAAATGTAAAGTTGGGAAATATGTCGGAGCCACTAAGAGATTACTCAAAGTCAGAGCTGATTCTCATCTTGGAGTTAGTCACCGAAGTGAATGTCAATCAAAAACTAAAGAATTTTCTAATATAAGAGACCACTGTAAGAAATGCAAGACATCATTCTCTTATGAAGATTTTAATGTTATCGCCCAAGCATCCAATGACCATTCTCTCTCCATCCTGGAATCGTTAAGTATCAAGCAGCTTGTTCCTTCCCTAAACAGTCAGACCTCTTCCACTATCTTATATATCACCTAAGTTGACGTCATCCTCCTGAAAAACTGAGAATGTCACTCAGTTCTTAACTCAGATAGAATAAGGTACTAATACGTTTTAACATCATAACCTTTTATATATACATTTTTTAAAGTTTTTCCAGTATTAGGTTTTCAATGTTTTTAAAAAATGTTTTCCCTTGTTTTTGTTTGTTTTAAATTCAAGTCTCTTGTTTTTAGACTTTGTGAGTTTTTTTTAACTGAGTCCTTTATTTTTATTTTTATTCTTTGTATTTTACAGCCCTGATGATGAGACATGTGGTCTCGAAAATTTGGCCAATAAATTTACAATGCTATGATGGCTGTTTGCAATTTAATTCCTCCTGAATCTGAGGCGTTCTAGATGCCCCAATCTTCCAGTATATATATATATATATATATATATATATATATATATATATATATATATATATATATATAATTCCTCCTGAATCTGAGGCCTTCTAGATCCGCAATCTTCCAGTATATATATATATATATATATATATATTATATATATATATATATATATATATATATATATATATATATATATATATATATATATATATATATATATTATATATATATGATCAGATGAAGGAAGAAGTAACTTGTACTCATTAGGCAGGCTAGGTTTCCTTAACATCGGATTGCTTTTTCAACAGTCTATTCAGCAGAGAATAAGTAAACTCCTTTCTGGCTCAGTGTTTGACCAAGACATTAGATCTCTTTTACAAGAGTTAACATTCACTATTTTGAGCTTTAGTTAAAGGTAGTAGTTATTTTATCTCTGTAAAATTTTTCTTTAGTAACATTTTTCTTCAAAGCTCTTAAAGTTCTGCAGTCATTCTGCTACATAGTCAAGTTATCAGTATAAGAAAGTTTCTTTACCAAGAATCCCCATAAAAACTATGTTCATTGAATTCAAGAACGTTATGGATCTCTGAAGCTAAACGGCATATGTGCATAATTATATATGCTACTCATAGAAGAGAAAGAGATTACAATTTTCGAATATTTCGCTGATGGAATTTTGAGAATATTTTTTTCAGCCTTTTAGCTTTGTTCTCGTATTGATGCAAGATGATAAGGATCATTATAAGTTTTTCATCCAATTCGACTACTATTCAATTAACTCAATTATTTTGGTACACATAAAAGTAAAAATGGCAAGTCAAATCTAACTCGTTGCCATTCGTAGCAATAATGTTTCGATATTTCCATCACAAATATAATACCATGCTTTTGAATTCCGGAGAATTTACGTTATTCGATTAACCTCAATTCGACTTTTGCATTTTTTTATCGAATGGA
>NC_087209.1:81972660-81982660 GCF_015104395.2 Macrobrachium nipponense
GATAAACCAGAGAGAAAGCACATTGCAGAAGAACTCATAAACCTCCTATGTGGCTGGTAGCTTCAGCCAAGGAGGAAAATTATAACTACTACAAAATTTGCAGGTTTCTTCAGAAAAAAGTGGGAGGAATAAAGAGCGGTGATATTTCTCGTTTAGGGAAGAACGCCGTTCTTAATCATGCCAAGTCCACAACCCAAGCATATGTGCTGACCTCAGACATTAGAAGTGATGAAACGATTACGAAGATCAAACCCCACTGTTAGGAACAATCGTTTGCCGATTGTTCCCTTGGTGGATTGTTGCCTCCTTTGTTTTTGTTTTTTTAATTGCTGGCGAGTTGACGTCTGTTGGATGGCGTCAAACTTCGTCAGTCAGGTCCTGGAGGGGAGAACAACCAGTCAGGTTCAGAGAGACAGTCTTGGCAGCAGAGCAGCGGGGAGTATCTGAGGACGAGTTGGTAGTTGTATCAACCCTGTCGTGAACATCCAGTGGTCGAGGAGGACCTTCATACTGTATCTGAGGACGAGATGGTTGTTGTGTCAACTCTGTCTTGATCGTCCAGCATTCCAGGAGGATGTCCATATTGTCTCCGAGGACGAGGTGGTTGCCGTATCGGCTCTGTCTTGATCGTCCGGCATTGGACTGTTGTCCTCATTGTTTGAGGAAGTGTTCCCGTTTTGCTCTGTGTAACATTGTAACATTACGCCGCTTCAGTGTTAATTTTCATTTTTTATTATGCTGCCGTTTTTACATTTATTGTAATCGTTATTTCACTGCTTTTTCAATGTGTTTGTGTATTATGCTGCCTGATTTTGTATATGTATTTATGTACTGCACTGCTTTTCATTTATACCGTGGTCCTTTTGTATATATGATGTTGCTTTTGCTATATGCTGCTTATGAAATTGTTTGTTGAATTGTACAAGAATCACTTAATTGGATTATTACTGTTGCTACCTTTATTATTTAATTCATTGTGTATGTTTATTTTGTTTATCACTGGACCTGACTCACTTGTACATTTTGTATATAATAAACTAATTTTAAGGTAACTTTTTGGTTTTGTTATGCTCCTCCCTCCTTTGTTTGTCACCTGTCGTCAGTCATTACAGCCCAATTGTCTATTATTTTTAAGAACCTGTCGATCTCGAGAATCGAGATCGTAATATTGGCGACCTTAGGCCAGGCTTGGTTC
Source organism: Macrobrachium nipponense (assembly GCF_015104395.2). NCBI lineage: Eukaryota > Metazoa > Arthropoda > Malacostraca > Decapoda > Palaemonidae > Macrobrachium > Macrobrachium nipponense. The sequence continues at coordinate 81,973,856 of NC_087209.1, forward strand.
TGTTTTGGCTGACGGGGGTGTGGCAGCATCGGGGTAAGAGTATTTTGTTTGTAAAAAAAAAATTAAAAATGATAATTTTTTTTTTCTGTTAGGTGGGGAGGTGTTAGGAACAATCGTTTGCCGATTGTTCCCTTGGTGGATTGTTGCCTCCTTTGTTTTTGTTTTTTAATTGCTGGCGAGTTGACGTCTGTTGGATGGCGTCAAACTTCGTCAGTCAGGTCCTGGAGGGGAGAACAACCAGTCAGGTTCAGAGAGGCAGTCTTGGCAGCAGAGCAGCGGGGAGTATCTGAGGACGAGTTGGTAGTTATATCAACCCTGTCGTGAACATCCAGTGTGCGAGGAGGACCTTCATACTGTATCTGAGGACGAGATGGTTGTTGTGTCAACTCTGTCTTGATCGTCCAGCATTCCAGGAGGATGTCCATATTGTCTCCGAGGACGAGGTGGTTGCCGTATCGGCTCTGTCTTGATCGTCCGGCATTGGACTGTTGTCCTCATTGTTTGAGGAAGTGTTCCCGTTTTGCTCTGTGTAACATTGTAACATTACGCCGCTTCAGTGTTAATTTTCATTTTTTATTATGCTGCCGTTTTTACATTTATTGTAATCGTTATTTCACTGCTTTTTCAATGTGTTTGTGTATTATGCTGCCTGATTTTGTATATGTATTTATGTACTGCACTGCTTTTTCATTTATACCGTGGTCCTTTTTGTATATATGATGTGGCTTTTGTTATATTAGTTATGCTGCTTATGAAATTGTTTGTTGAATTGTACAAGAATCACTTAATTGGATTATTACTGTTGCTACCTTTATTATTTAATTCATTGTGTATGTTTATTTTGTTTATCACTGGACCTGACTCACTTGTACATTTTGTATATAATAAATTAATTTTAAGGTAACTTTTTGGTTTTGTTATGCTCCTCCCTCCTTTGTTTGTCACCTGTCGTCAGTCATTACAGCCCAATTGTCTATTATTTTTAAGAACCTGTCGATCTCGAGAGGAGCACCATTTGATGAAGACCTGTATGACATGACACAAGAAGAAATTCTAGAAATGAGCCTAATTCGGTTTGGAAAGTGGAAAAGGGAGCTATTGCCAACACGATCATTTTAACCTTCGTAGACCCTGAAATCCCTTCTCAAGTCATATTTGAAAATGAAAGGGTATGGGTACGTCCTTTCCAGCAAAGACCAATGCAGTGCTGTCATAGTTTCATTTTGGCCACTCATCAAAAAACTGTGAAAATGCAAAACTTTTGATAAATTGCTCTGGTGTCCATCATGATGATGAATGTAATAGAAAAGCAAAAGGTGTGAATTGTCAACTGGAACATAAATCCAATAAAAAAAAATTGAGAAATATACAAATTTGAACTATCTGCACTAAATAAAGCCAAGGCAGAGCATGTAAGTATTGGTTTTTCAAAAAGATAATTAGGACAACAACCTGGGAGCTAATCTCAAGTTCTTGAGCCACTACCCCTATCTACACTAATGGTGCAGTGGCAGCACCCTCTAATGTAGCAGGTGCATCAACCCCTGCGATAGTGACCCAGCCATCTGGGCCAGGTGCTCGGCCTGTTGAGGCTAGAGTGTAACCGTCCAAGGAGGATAATATGGCACTCAACCCAACTACCTTGGAATTGTCTCAGGCTGCATCTCTGCCTGATTTAATGGTGACTGAGGAGCAAAAGAACCAAAAGAGGACGTTCTCCCTCATCCTCTCCTCCATCAAGTCCAATTAAACTTGCATCACTTAGATACGAAGTACTAAGTTTGAAGCTTGAATTCAAACAATTTGACAAGAAAGGGAACAAAATAGCACTAGTAAATTAAAAGATAATAAACCAAACCAAACCTGTCATAAACCGAAGAGAGTAAATGAGAGGGCTCCATTCAAAGGGCCTTCCACCAGGCCAAAAAAATAGTTTTCACGTCAATACTACATTAGAAATGTAGAGGTCTCAGGGCCCGAAGCAAAGAGCTAAAGGTACTGCTCCATGACCATAACCTAGGCATTGTGTGTCTCCAGGAAACTAATCTTGGAATCACACAATATAATCCTGGATTAAATTACAGCATAGATAGAGCCAAGGGAGGTGCAGCAGGTATTGCGCTTAAGTCGTTGCAACACTCCTTGCTATCAATTAGTACACATCTAAAAGCTGTAGATGTAGCTTTCATTTTAGACAAGCAGATTACAGTCTGTTCCATCTACCCTCCTCCTGATTTGGATTTTACTTATAATGATATTCATTTACTTATCAATCAGCTTCCTACTCTCTTCCTCCACCTTGGAGATTTTAATGCTCACAACCCCATTTGGGGTGGGAACATGGCAGATGCAAAGGGTAGGGTGTTGGAGGGTATTATGAATGGTCATGATGTCACTCAACTTAATAATGGAGCCATGACCTATTATAATATCTACTTCAATACTACTCGGCTATTGATTTAGGCATTTGCTCATCTAGTGTTTATATTGATTATGAATGGTCAGTTAATGACTATCCAAATGGGAGTGATCACTTCCCAATTCATATAAAATCGGCTGAGAATCAGTCATCTGAGTCACCTCCTAAATGGAAGGTAGATGAAGCTGACTGGAAGAAATTTAGGGAGTCTCTCAATGGAGAAGAATGTAAAATCATTTCCATCCATTTCAGAGGCATATAATTATCTTAATGACAGTACCATCCACAGTGCAATTGCCTTTACTCCAACTACGAAAAGGAAGTCCTCTAGACCAGCGGTTCCTTGGTTGAACAAAACCTGCAGTATTTTGAGAAAGATCATCAGAAAATGTTATAAAAAGTATAAGAGGAGTAGAATCGCACAAGCCAAGCAAAATCAATACTTTTAAAGGGCAAAAGGAAAGTCTTGGATGTGCTACATAAATGGCATTAGATAAAAACACCATACAAAAAGATTTTGAAGAAAATTAAAGAAACTAGATGGCAAGTTTGTCCCTGAACCTCTGCCTACCCTCAAGATAATCGGTGACCTAATTACCCAACCCGATATAGTGGCAGAAAAATTAGGAGAACATTTCTCGTGAATATCGAGTGGTGGAGATATTTTCGAGAATTCCAAGACATTAGAAATGCCCAGATTTCTTTTGATTTAAGTGAAAATAATTTTGAACCTTATAATGCAAAATTTACACTGCAGGAACTGAAAGATGCCTTGTAGGATACCGAAGCACCAGCCCCCGGTGAGGATAAAATACTTTATGAAATGCTGAAACATCAAAGACATTTATTCTAGACATAATAAATGAAATCTGGGAAACTGGTATCACTCCTAAGAGCTGGAAATTATCATTGATCATCCCTATGAAGAAACCAAACAAGGATCCTTCTTTACCCAGTAGCTACAGACAATAGCTCTCACCTTGTGGTTTTGTAAGCTGATGGAAAAGAGGATTTAACACCAGACTTGTATGGCGCTTAGAAACAAATAAAATTTCTTTTTCCATTCCATTTGGCTTTGGATTCCTTCCTCAGGCTCTCAAACCAAATACACCTAGGTTTTCCTAAACAAAACCAAAGAATAGGAATTTTCTTGATTTGGAAAAGGCTTATGACACCACATGACGCTTTGGTATCGTAAACAAGTTGTATAAGATGGGCATTAAAGGAAAAATTATCAGATATATAAATTCGTATTTATCAGAAGGAGTTGGAAATCATGTATCACAACCTTTCTTACAAGAAGAGGGAGTTCCTAGGGGTAGTGTCCTTAGTGTCACCCTCTTTGCTATTGCCTTTAATAATGTTTTAGAAAATATGCCATCACCCTCTTACCTCCCAACTGAATTTTTACTAGTACATTATCATTCATGTATTCATTACTATTCATATATTAATTTATATATTTCATCTACATTAGGGGCTGAATAACCCTGATGGGTTCCGGCGCTTGGTCTTGAAGACCTCAATTTCTTAATCAATCAATCATCCCGGCCCCCTCCCCTTCTGGAAACCCATGCAATCAAATTCGGTAATTTAGCTGTCCTCCTCCACCTCTTCCATCCCCTACCCCTTCTTTCTTCTATCCCCTCCTCTCCTCCTCTATCTCCCCCTTTCGGAGCACCATATCAAGTGTTAATTTAGCTGTGTCCTCCACTCACCATCCACTCCCCTCCCCCTTCCCCCTCCCAATAGTGTTAAGAAATGGCAGAATCTTGCTTGCCTGGCAGATATCTAATATGATGACTTAACAAGAAGGAAACTGGTATTTCTTATCTATGAGATCAATAACAACCCTAACCAAAGAGATGCAAAAGTATTCATAGACATATTGGAAGGATATGATCTTTCAAAGTGGAGCAAGTGATCAAGAGATTTATAAAGAAAATTTACATCAATCAACACATTCCAACAAAGAAAATGAATAAGGGTGAATAAAGTGAATATACTGATTGATGCAATAGGAAGACAAATGCCTAAAGCATGTAATCCATGTAAAGTGTGGTATAGCATTGTAAATCCACAAAACCTGATCAGGAAATGCTATGCATGCCACTCATCCCCAATGTACAGAAGTCCAGCAAAATAAAAATAAGGACACAAGATTATTTTGCTCAACACATCTAACATGGATAGATAATGTTATTAAATCAAGACTTAATGTGAAAACAGTAGAGGATGAAGAAGACGAGGAAGAGGAATAAGAGGAAAATGGAAAAAAAGAAAATAAGACTGAATTGATAGGAAAAATAATGAAAACAAAGAACAGGACAAGAATATTGATGCAGATACTCATAGATACTACATATGAGGCAATACAGTAGCATACATACGATGAAATGAATTACGACATGACAACACAAAATAAAATCCCAAAGAGGCTGTGCCCATATCTACATACCGATGGGAAAGAGCAAGACAATAGAACAAAAAAGACACAATCTGCATCCTTTTGAAAAGAGGGGAATTGCAGATTCGGTGACAGATGTCACTACAAGCATCCCAAGATATGTCACGGTTATGAGATTTATGGCAAATATGCATACCTAGACGGCTATGAGGATGAATGCAGCGATCTACATCCAGAAATATGCGAAAACTTGAAAGAGGGAAAAGGATGTAAGTTTAACAAAAAATGTATATATATGCACCCTGTAGCCATGAATCAGAATCAAATTAATAATAAAAATCAAAGTAAAAATGAAGCAAATAAAGAAAGGAACAAAGAACATGAGGTGTAGGAAAAAAAAATAAAAAACAATCCATCACCACGCTATGAAATGTCAGCATCGAGATTTCAGGCATCAGCCCCAGGTACTGTGTACGGAACAAGCACTGTGTTTACAGTGCCAGGGGATGGTGCAGATACGGAGATAAATGCAGATACATACACAAAATGAATAAATATGAAGATGGAAGATCAAATGTATTGGAAAATTTTGATTTTTTAATGTCAGAATTTCTGGATATGAAACAAAGAACATGTCAGAACAGGAAAGAGACATGGGAAATCCTTATTATTAACCATATTAAATGATGGGGATAACACACAAACCATCATAGTGATGAATGTGCAGGGTTTAGTTACAAATAACTCAAAAAGAAAAATAGAGTTCTTGGAAGAACTAACCCAAACAGAAAAAATAGATATAATGAATATAAGTGAAACCTGGTATTCCCAAAAGACTGGTAACTGATGATCAGATAAGGGGGTTCCAAACTTATATTTTTTTTTTTTTTTTTGATCGGATTAGAAAAAATAGGAATCAAGGGGGAACCGTGATATATAGGAGAGATAAAACAAGGAAAAATATGTGAGAAATATAGTAACACAGAATGTGAATTAATAGCGGTAAAATTTGAATGTGAAAAATTAGTGAACATCGTAATATACAGACCACCTAATACTGAAGAGTTTGACATAATAATAGAAAAATTGGATGATAAATATAGGAATCACAAAGACTGAACTATACTCCTATCCAGAGACTTTACCTTTCCTTTCGTGGATCGGAAAGAACGAATAGGAGATTGTAGTTGTATTTATACATATGAAAAAGAGAGTAATAGTAGTACAAAAGATAAGAGGCAATTTGAAAATCTATTAGATATGCTACTACAACACAACATTCAGCAAATAAATCACCTGCCAACAAGAAAGGATAATATTTTAGACCTAGTATTTGTGAATGAGGTGAATTATGTTAAAGAAATAAAAGTGTATAATACAAGTATTTCAGACCATAATGTCATAGAATTAACAGTCCATTCCAAAGCAAGTGAAAGCAGAGATAAGCAAGAGATGAAAAAGTGGGAAGAATATGGAAAATACAATTTCTATAGTAAGAATATAAAATGGTCAGAAATAAATGAAGAATGAAACAAAGACTGGGAAAACATATTCGTAAGTGATAATATACAGGTAAATACAGATATATCATATAAAATATTAGAGAAAATAGTGGATAAGTATATACCAAAGAAGAAAAGTAAACATCAGTCATGCATACCGAGAGACAGAAGGATAAAAGGTCTTGAAAAGAAAAGAATGCATGGAAAGTGATAGAACTAAAAAGTAAGATAGAAAATACAGAACAAAAGATTATACAATATAAAGAAAATGAAAAACAGGACTTAGAAGAAAAGACTAGAAAATATAAAGCAAAACCCCAAACTATTTTACTCATATGCGAAAAAGATGAATAAAAGAAGAGTAGAAATAGGTCCTCTAAGAAATGAAGCGCGATTAACGAATGAAAAAAAGGAAGCATGCAAAATATTAGCAGAAAGATATAAGAGAGAATTTACACCTAGAATTGATAATGAAGATAATGATAATGAAATAAGAGATAAAAATAGTGAATATTTATCAGACATAGATATTCATGAAGCCGATATTGTGCAGGCTATTAATGAAATTAAAAATGGATCAGCAGCTGGACCGCTTTGTTACAGAGATAGTTCATTCTATCGCAAAGCCACTCGCAATATTGTTAAGACAAAGTGTAGGTACAGGGAATATTTATGATGAACATAAATTAGCATATATTACCCCTACTTTCAAAAGTGGATCAAGACTAGAGGCAAGTAATTATAGGCCTGTGAGTCTAACATCACATATTATGAAAGTGTATGAAAGGGTATTGAAGAAAAATATCATGATACATTTAATGAAAAAAGATTGGTTCAATATTGGACATCATAGTTTTGTACCCAGAAAAAATACACATACCCAACTGTCAGTCCACCGTGAGAACATATTATATAAAAATATGATAAACAAAAAAGAAACAGATGTGGTTTACCTAGACTTTGCAAAAACTTTTGACAAGGTAGATCATAATATATTAGCGAAGAAAATTAGAAAACATAACATTATGGACAAAGTAGGAAGATGGATAAAAGAATTTTTACAAAACAGAAAACAGATAGTGATTGCAAACAATGAGAAATCGGATGAAGCTAAGGTAAAATCCAGTGTGCCACAAGGCACGGTGTTAGCTGCATTGCTGTTTGTTATGATTGCAAACATAAACAGTAATGTTAAAGACTTGGTAGTGAGTAGTTTAGCTGATGACACAAGAATAAGTAGAGGAATTACTTGTGATGAAGACAGGAACTTGCTACAATGAGACCTAAACAGTATATATGAATGGGCAGAGGTAAATAGGATGGAATTTAACTCTGATAAATTTGAATCAATAAATTATGGAGATAAAGGAATGCTATATGCATATAGGGGACCTAATAACGAGACAGTCACAAATAAGGAAGCAGTTAAAGACCTTGGTGTGATGTTGAATTGGAACATGTTATGCAATGATCAAATAGCAATTCTGTTGGCAAAATGCAAAGCAAAAATTGGAATGTTGTTACAGCACTTCAAAACAAGAAAAGCCGAACACATTATTATGCTTTATAAAACGTATGTACGCATTCCACTTGAATATTGCACTATGATATGGTATCCACACTACCAAAAGGATATTGCATAGAGTACAAAGGTCCTTTACAGCTAGAATAGAAAAGTTAAGGACCTTGACTACTGGGAAAGACTACAAAAAAAAATTTTTAAAATTAAAAAAAAAAATTATATAGTCTTGAAAGGAGAAGAGAACGTTACATGATAAATACAGGCATGAAAGCAGATAGAAGGAATTACCGAAAAACCGAAAACATCATGGAGCTAAAAATATCAGAAAGAGCAAGCAGAGGTAGTGGTAATGCAGCGTCTATTCAATGGGTTGCTACCTCATCTAAGGAACATATCAGGAGTGAGCGTAGATGTGTTTAATAATTAGCTCGACAAATATCTAAGCTGCATCCCAGACCATCCAAGATTGGAAGATGAAAAATATACCGGAAGATACATTAGCAAATATCTGGTAGACATTAGAGGTTTCTCACACTGAGGGACTTGGGGCAACCCAAACGAGCTGTTAGGTAAGGTCTCCCCCTCCCCTACCCCTTCCTCCTTCACCCCGTCCCTTTCTCTCCCTAACCCCTTCCTCCTCCAGCCCCTTCCTCTCTCCCCTTCATCCCCTTCCTATTTTCCTCCCCTCTCCTACCTCCAACCCTTCCCTCCCCTTTCCTTCACTTCCCCCTCCCGTTCCATCACTCCCTCTTCCCATCTTCTATCCCCCTTTACACATTCCCCTTCTTTCTTTCCCCCCTCTGACCATCCTATAACTCCCAACCCTGCCCATTCCCTCTACCCTCCCCTTTTCCTTCCCCCTTCCCTCCCCCTTCCCTTACCCTCCCCGTATACGAATATCAGTTTTGTTAACTACCATCACAATTCGGTTACAATTTCTGTCAAAACTAAAAAG
>NC_087209.1:81987660-81999935 GCF_015104395.2 Macrobrachium nipponense
TATAAAGAACATTGATAATATAAAGGTAAATAAAAGAAAACATGACAGTATGAACAGCGTACAGGGTACCATAGTACTTCCTAATAGTGAGGAGCCAATAGATAAAAATATTTTGCTGGATTCCCTTAAAAAAAGGTACAAAACATGCAAGATTGCGAAATATACAGTATAGCCACTAGACAAAGTAATGAATATACATTGAGAATATCAAAAATAAAATTTGAGGGCCAAGAATTGCCTTTCAAAATTAAAATCACGGGCTTAAACAAAGAACTAAGACCGTATGTTCCAAAACCACTACAGTGCCAAAACTCTAGTAAATATGGACATATGTCGATATATCGATATTTGGGTATTGTGGATCTGACAAACATACCACTCAGTGGAATTGTGGTGAACTAAAATGTGTGAAGTGTGGGCAAAATCACCATGCTAGGTCTAAGGATTGTATGTATTATATATACAATACAGAATTAAAATGACTTCAAGAAAGATCAGGAATGCCAATAAAAGAATCCAAACTAGAATTGAATGTTAGAGGAATGCATGATTCCACTAGAGTTCAAAGAATGAAACAAAAACGGAAATAAGTAACAAACCCCTTATAGATAAATTTTGAATGTTAGGTCTAAGGATTGTATGTATTATATATACAATACAGAATTAAAATGACTTCAAGAAAGATCAGGAATGCCAATAAAAGAATCCAAACTAGATTTGAATGTTAGGTCTAAGGATTGTATGTATTATATATACAATACAGAATTAAAATGACTTCAAGAAAGATCAGGAATGCCAATAAAAGAATCCATACTAGAATTGAATGTTAGAGGAATGCATGATCCCAATAGAGTTCAAAGAATGAAACAAAAACGGATAATAAGTAACAAACCCCGTATAGATAAATCTGAAGAGAAAATAACAAATTTACAAGAAGAAACTAATATAGCAAGAAACTAATAAACTTATGCAAATATATGTTCAAATACATTTGTGATATTAAGGGATATGGAAAAACAAAAAACATAATACACGTATCACTAAAACATTACAAGATAATTATAATGAACCGGAAACTGAAGATAAAAAGAGACCTTTAGAGAGAACTCCACCCAAAACCAAAAAGCCAACAATTATCATAGAGGTAACTGTCAAAGCAAAGACCAAAGACCCAAAGAAAGCACACAAACCAAAAAAGGGTAAGAACAAAGCTTTGCCCCCTAAAGTAATAATAGAAGCAATGGATGCAAATACCCAGAATATCAAAGAAACAGTAGAGGAAAACACCATAAACCAAAATGATTATGTGAAGGGAAAAGATATTATTCCATCACCGGTAATTGGTGCACCAAGAGTAAATGAGAAAAGAATGACACATAAAAACACATGTGGATGTAATGAATATTTAATCGAATTATGGAACAAAAACAGAAATGGAACAAAAACAGAAACATAACAAAAGGCAGTTCAACAAACACTATACGAAATATTATAAAATATAGAGGTAAAGAAACCACTAGTCTAGAAACTCACGAAAAAGGCTGTATGTGCATTGGACACCTAATGTCTTATAAAGAAAAAAATAATTGTCGTAAATAAAATTTTAGAAAAAATGCAAATTGATAATCCACAACAATGGTTTCCAGACCAGATTACATTTGGGAGAATTACAACGCTTACTGAAAGAATACGAACCAATGTTATTATGTTTATAACATGACAATATAACAATACCAACAATAGGTAAATATAGTCTAGAATCTACATCTAGAGAAGAAGGAAATTTAGGTACTGCTGTCTGTGTACATAACAAAGTATGTTATGACATTGTACCTGTAAACTTTGCTGACTTGCAAATATCGAGTATTAAAAGACGAATAAAAAACTATAATTATGTAATTTATAATATATACAACCAACCTAACAGCAATTATGACATTGATAAACTTGAGGATTTGCTTGGCAATGCCAGAGAATCTTCATTAATAGTAGGTGATTTTAATGCTCACAATCTGATATGGGACTGTAACTGTACAATCTCAAATAGAGCAGGGAGTAAAATTGAAGAGTTCATGGATTCACACGACATGTGGTGTATAAATGATGACGAAATTAGCACATTTTTTCAAGGACACATGGAACATTTTCTTCAGTAGACTTAAGTCTATGCACAACAAGTATAGTTGTCAGAATAGATTGGAATATAGTTGATGACTTGCACACCAGTCATCATTTCTCATTATTAATTTCCTTATTACATAATAATCCTGTAAAACATGTGCCTCATTATATCATTTATATAGCAGATTGGGAGTGATATGAAATACACACAAGAAATATCCAACCATTTGAATATTTAAAAGGCCATAATGAAACTTAACAAAATTCTTGTTGATTTCATTGAAAAGGCTCCTGATCAAGCAATACCAAAGTCAAACCAAAGCCAACAAAACACAAAGTCCCATGGTGGTTTGATAAACTAACAGAGTTAATTAATATAAAACACTCAACAGGGAAACATTTGGATAATTTAAATAGAAAGTGCTGTTAAAATAAACATAAAATACCATTACCCAAAATAATTAGGAGGAAACTTTACAAAATATTAACTATATATTGTATTATAAACTGATACAGTTAAAACCCTCAATTATGCAACAAAAGTATCAGCAACATTTTAAAAAGGACGTTTATTCAAGGAAGAAATAGATTTCCAATGGAAGGATTAATGTATCAGATCTCTCTAATAATAACCCCTCAATTAGGATTCCTTTACGGGGCCGGGTGAGGGGATAAGGGACCTTGGATTCTGTGGGAATGCATTACAGGTGCCCAGGATCCAGACCCTACATCCCTTTCTCTCATACTCTACTTTCACTTTTTCTCAAATCTCCCCCATTTGACTCTAAATGTCTCTCTGTCCTCTTTTTCTTCTACCCTGTTTTTTACTTCTTCCTCCTGCTTATTTTTTCAGCTCCCCTCCATCTTCCTATCCATCCTCTATGGCGTGTGCTTCTAGATTTTTTGGTTTAAATAGTGTGGATATTTCAACTTTCATTAAATTTCCTGTCTGTGTGAATGGAAAGGGTATCATGCCTTGGACTGGGGTTCGTGTTCGAAGTTAAATGTGGGAACTGTGATTAGGCGTGTCACCTAATCTGATAATGTTTGGACGTGAAGGGTGTTGATATGATGCCATATTGACACCCTGAAGGGCTGATTCCTGAGACCAGCCTGTGGATTCCAGGGATGGGCTGTTATTAGGAGTAGGACTCAAGGCATTTTTTCCGGTATACCCACCAACATAGTCAGAGTGGGGATGATTGTATTTTAGTAATGATACTCAGTCCCAACAAGTGGGTTAGGCTTACACTTGTGCCTCTCTGATATTTTGGCGCCATCCCTCTTTGGGTAGGATAAGGAGTGTGAGTCATTTCCTACTGGAGGTGTCATAGCAGAGTGTGAGTCATTTCCTACTGGTGTCATTAGGAGTGGGAGTCAAGTTTCCTACTGGGTTGTTATCATTAGCAGAGAACAGAGCATCATGAAATGTCAACGGTGCCTTTTATTTTCAGTCATCACTACCATTTTTTTTTATAAAACTTAATTTATCATGAATGGTCCCCTATGATCAATGTAGTACCCCTGGGCCAAACGACAGCCAGACAAAGTTGACGACCCAAAGCTATGCGAGAAGGGATACGGCCAGGAATTCTCAACAAAAAGCATCTGGATCCTGTATTGTCACACTGGAACCATTTGCAATGAAGAAAAAAAAGTATGAAATAGCTCCTTGGGTCTTTGTACCCAATTCTTTCAATAAATACCTGAATTTGAAGCTTGAAGGTGACAATATAGATATATTTCAAGTACACAGGGATATTGTGAAATGTTATGGAAAACAGCCAAAAATATAACCCCTGAATGGAAATATGCTCCTAGTAGAAAGGAAGCATGAGAGAGAGTCGAAGCAAAGATAGTAAGTTTTGCCTCTGTAGTAGCAAAACTAAGAAACGAAAAGGGGACATAAAAAAACCAAAGTTAGGAGCACAAAGGCAGAAATAAAGAATCATTAAAAAGATGGCTAACGGATTCATTAGAATCAATTGATGATGAGAATGTAAGGACAAGGTTCACAAGAACCAACAAGAAAGAACACCAGTATGGAGTTAAATAAATTTGAAGTGTCAGTTGAGACACACCCTCAACCATCTGCCTCTTTGGAGGCAAGGCCAGTGGTTGCTGGTCCAGTTCCAGCTTCTGTTGGTGCCAACTCCTCTTTGAAGGACAAACCAGCAGATGGTGGTCCCCCAGTGCCAGTCCATGCTGGTGCTTCTGCCTCACTAGAGGGAGAGCTGTCTAATGCCCCAGCAAAACCAAGACACTCGAGGTGATATCTTTAGAGAACACCCCTGCTCTCTCCGTCTCGATTGAGATGGAGAGTGAAGAAACTAAAAAACCTTTCAGTGTCAAAGACACTAAAGGAAAAGGTGTTGGCTCTACGAAGGTGATAAATTCCCCTCAAGAAGCCAACAAAACTGCCATTTAAAATGCCCTCCCCTAGTATAAAAAAGAACTCTCCCAGTCTTGTAAAAAGGAATCATAATGTTGGTCCAACACATAAATAAATTCACCTCCATTATTCAGTGGAACTGTCAGGGACTGCAAGCAAAGTATGAGGAAGTAAAAGCTTTTGCTCTATAAGCATTCTCCAGTAAGGATATGTTTGCAGGAGACCATGTTAGATGAATATACCCCTTGTCCTAGGGAATATGTTCACTGCAGAACCAAATTTGATTTAAAAGTAGGAAATCACGGTGGATCCCTCATCTACATCCGTCAAGATACTCCACACTACCAAGTAAAACTAAATACTCCACTTCAAGCTGTGGCTGTAAGAATTAATTTAAGAAGGGAATATACTACATGTTCCTTATACATTCCACCCAATAGTCATGTCTCCCAAGAGAACTTAATACACTTCATGTGGCAACTACCAGAGCCATTTCTTTTTCTTGTTGGCTTCAATAGTAGACATCCATTGTGAGGAGATGTAACATCACACCAAAAAGGGAATATGATGGCACCTGTAATAGAAAATGAAGATATAGGCCTTCTTAATACTGGAGAACCTATCCATTATCACATTCAGACAGGCACTGTCTCCTACATCGACCTTTCAATATGTGGCTCCAATTGCAGTGTTGATTTTAATTGGAGAACAAGTGATGACTGGCATACTAGTGACCATTCTCCAATTATAATCAGCACCAATGATGGTCCACCTATCCCAAGATCACCACGATGGTGCTTAGAGAAAGCAAATTGGAGAAAATTAAAAGATTTGAGTGAGTTGAACTGGGATGCTAAAGATTTCGCAAGTGTAGATGATGCCATTGATCTACTCAATGGAACATTCCATCTACAGGTCGACACTGGGTTCCTCGAACTAAAGGACTCTTCAGGAGATGGTCAGTTCCCTGGTGGTAAGAAAACTTAAGGCTGTTACACTGAGCTACAAGGTCATCATTGACCAGGTGCCGTAGACATTGCACCTGGGACAATGTCATCATTTACAAACAGTGAAGGGTACGATTTCGAAAAGCTATGAAAGCTGCCAGAAGACAAGCATGGGCCAGATATTAACAGCAGAACACCAGTCTGTAGTATTTGGAAGAAAATAAGAAAAATTCAGGGTAAATTTACACCCAATCCTCCTCCAGTACTTGAAGTAAATAATAATCATGTCACTGATGCCACAGAAGTTAGAAATATGTTATCTGAACACTTTGCTCGAGTCTGTGAAAAATCAGATAGTTCCCCAGGACATCATTTCAGAATGATAGAACAACAGGTGCTTGACTTTTCATCAAACAAAGCTGAATCATATAATACATTTTTTTCTGAAAGGGAACACTGCCCCTGGTCCAGATGAGATTCCTTACAAAATGCTTAAATACATTTCAAGGAACACACAACTTTTTATAAAAAGTATTATCAATAAAATATGGGATGAAAGCAGCTATACAAGCTTGTGGGAATTAACCACCATGTTACCTTTCCTTAAGCCTGGAAAAGATGCTCTCTGTGCAGCAAGTTACCGCCCCATTGTTTTAACTTGCTTTATATGTAAATTGATGGAAAAAATGGTAAATGTAATTGCTCAATGTGTATTTACGAGGCACAACAAACATTCTAACACCTTCTCAGTGTGGTTTTCGAAAAATGCACTCCACCCTGGACATCTTACTGCAACTTGAAGCCTCTGTCTGTGAAGCATTTGCCTCCAGACAACACCATGTGACTGTTTTTTTATTCAGAAAAGGCATATGATAGTGCTCAGACATGGGATTCTGAAGACTATGCATACTAGTGGTCTACGAGGCAAATTACCATTATTTGTGAAATCTTTTTTACAGCATAGGTATTTTAAAGTTAAAGTTGGCAGTACTTTAACAGAAAAAAGGTGCCAAGGTGTTCCCCAGGGCAGTGTTCTCAGTTTAACACTTTATGCTATGGTCATAAACAGTGTTGCAGCTGTTATTCCAAGAGAGGTCTTAATGATACTGTTTGTGGATGACTTGTCAATATCCTTTGCTGCCACACAGATGAAATGTAGCTGAAAGAAGGTTACAATTAACAATAAATAAAATAGTAAGTCGGGCTGAGAAACAGGGTTTTAAAATCTCTGTAAGCAAGACTACTGCTGTTTACTTCTGTCGGATCAGGGGAGTGCATCGTGGCCCAGACCTCTATTTGTATTGCTGTAGAATCCCATGTGTAGAACACAAACGCACTTCTGAGGCCTAATTTTTGACAGTACAATGACTTGGGTTCCCCATATCAAACATATAAAAGCAAAGTGCCATAGAAAGCTCTACACATCTTGAAGGTGCTTTCTCATACCAGATGGGGAACTGATAGAAATCTTTTACTAGAGCTTCGTAAATCCTTAATCTTATCAAAGCTGTCATACGGTTGTGAAGTATATTCTTCAGCTTCCTCACCTAACTTAAAAATTTCAGATTCAGTTCATCGTTCAGGCATTCGTATAGCCACAGGAGCTTTCTATTCGTTGCCAATATCTAGTTTGCTAGTTGATGCAGGAGAAATGCCCCTTGAACTCCATCGCCAGTCATCATTACTTCGGTACTGGTTTAGAGCGCAAAGATTCCCCAAATTTGTGGCATTTGCTGAGGCAAATAGAAATATTTTTAATAGTTTTTACGAAAGTCACCAAGGTGTCCTACTCCTTTTCGCTATAGAATTAAAAAGATGCTAGAGGATATAATTATTTTAAAAATTCGCATAATTACTTTTGTGTATCGCAGTTCCCCTGTCTGGAGGTTACCTGATGTGAAATTCTGCAGGAACTTCAATTGAACAAAGAGAGATAAATCTGATGAGGAAACGAGGGCAATGTTTTTAGAGCATGCATCAGAACATATAGATACAAGTTTTATATTTACTAATGGTTCCAAATCCAATGCTGGCGCTGGTTATGGAGTTTTTAGTGATTCTTTTAACCACAAAGGTGTGCTTCCTTCAGTTGACTCAAACTTTACAGGCGAATTGTATGGCATCTTATTAGCACTGGGACATTGCAACACTCCCAGTGTGTAGCTACACAATATTTTGTGACTCTAACAGTGCCTTACAGTCCCTGGAAGTTTCCATACTGATCATCCTTTGGATTTGAATGGATCTTCTTGCACCAGTATAAAGTCAACATTGTATCTTTTTGTTGGGTTCCTGCCCATGTGAACATATCGGGAAACGAAGAGGCAGACCAGCTAGCCAAGCAGCAGCACAAACTTCCATGATATGGAAGAAATCCATCCAGCATTTATGGGCCCTTCAGTGGGACAGAGTAGGCCCCAATAAAATGAAAGAAATCACTAGTCAGACACACCCTTGGAAATATTACCTAATACCA
Source organism: Macrobrachium nipponense (assembly GCF_015104395.2). Lineage (NCBI taxonomy): Eukaryota > Metazoa > Arthropoda > Malacostraca > Decapoda > Palaemonidae > Macrobrachium > Macrobrachium nipponense. The sequence continues at coordinate 81,995,597 of NC_087209.1, forward strand.
AGGAAGTGGAAGGTTGTATTGTATAGATTACGTATTGGGCATACGCGTTTAACTCACGGCTATCTGATGTATGGGTGATTGAGCCCTTCTGTGATGATTGCTTAGTTCCGCTGACCGTTAGGGCATTTGCTGGTTGAGTGTCCCAGTCTAATGTAACTTAGGAATAGTTTTTTATCATATAGTAGTGAAGCAAGTGGTAATTATAGCATAGAAAAACGGTTGGGAGAATCCATACATATTAATAAATGTTATCTCTTTTATCAAAGTGGCTACTCCTTCTCAAATATATTTGACAGTTGTGCTGTCTTAGTATATTCTTTTTATTTTTTTCTCTTTTTTAAGTTATACTGTTATGTGATCATATTAATTAACAATTCTTTTTATCATAATTTTATTTTATTATTTTTTAAATAAAATTTACATGTAGTTCGTTTAGCAAAATTTTATTTTGAATTTTGTTTAATATATTATAAGAGTGAAAAAGATCATATTTAGTATTCGGCGTCGGTGACCCGTGGTAGTTGTGACTCCAGATAACTCACAATCAATCAATCAACCAATCTTTAATAATACTCCCATACAAAAAATATGGGAAAAATTCAGGAAGTAAATGGTGCCCATGTTAAACCACCTAGACATGCCATATTAAAAGATGGAAAAAGAATATGTGATCCAAAAGAAATAAGTAATATAATAGGAGAAAACTCAGCAAATGTAAGTATCGATAAAAATTTAGATGAACACTTCCGCACCAAAAAAATAATAATAAAGAACTAATAACAATAAATTTTCGAAACACAAGAAGATATATATTATGATAAAAAAATTTAATATGGAAGATTGGAATATGCATTAAATCTGCTCCTGGAGGTGACAATATTTGGTTTGAGATGATCAACCTCTTAGCACCTCTGGCAAAGTCATACTTATTACAATTTTATGATCATTTATGGCTTCGGAATTCATTCCGACGAATGGCGTAGAGCTATAATAATTCCTATCCCTAAACCTGGAAAGAATTCAAGTAATGTAAATAATTACAGACCAATTTTTCTAACATGTTGCTTATGCAAATTACTAGAAAAAATGGTAAATGCTCGATTTAGATGGCACAATCGAGAAAATAAAATTTTGACTCGCACTCAATTTGGGTCACAATGTAACAGGTCAACATTAGATTCTCTCTCTATCTTAGAAGCCCATTATACGCAGAGGATTTGAACAAAAACAAATAAATGTAGCTGTCCTTTTTGACATTGAAAAGGCTTATGATACTACATGAAGGTATCCAATATTAAAAACTTTACAAAACAACAACGTCTGTGGATTTTTACCTATGTTCATCCAAAACTTTTTGACAAATCGCAGTTTTCAGGTGAGAATTCATGATTCATTGTTCCAGAACATTCCCACTTGAAAATGGTGTTCCACAAGGAAGCGTCCTTAGTGGCACACTGTGTTCTTTAGGAATTAATGAACTTTGTAAAAATCTACCTACTGGAATTAAAAGCATCCTTTCTATGGATGATTTTGCCATATTATTCAGCATCTCGCATTAAACATGTAGAGCGATCATTAATAACTCATGATAAACAAAAATAGATGAATGGACCTCATCTGCAGGATGAATACATCCATTTTCTGTATGTATTCATTTCTATTTAAAATCACTGTGCCTCTTCCTTTGTCTGGTCTAGTAATGAAAATGTCTGGATTGTTGGATAAGCTTTTCAGTAGCTGATAATCATCTCTTCGAAAGAAAGGAAACCATATGGTTAGTTTTGATGTCACATCCCTCTTCACAAATATACCGTTGCAGGCAACGGTCGATATTATTTTAGAGAAAATCTTTTCTGTTGATGATTTTTTTATTTCACGGCTTTAACAACGACAATTTTAGGAAACTTTTAGAAATTGCAGTGCAGGACACTCACTTTATATTTAACAAGATAATTTACAAACAAGTAGATGGTGTTTCTATGGGATCCCCTTTATGTCCAATTATGGCCAATGCCTGCATGTGCTCTCTCGAAGAACAAATGTTTGAAAGATGTTCCTCAACATGTCGTCCTCTCTTTTACAAAAGATATATAGATGACACAATTGCTTTATTTAGATCTAGGGCGGATGCAGAAAATTTCTTGGAATGTATAAATGGCTTACACCCAAATATACAGTTCACAATTGAGCACGAAGACGACAATAAACTTCCATTTTTAGATATTTAATCACTCGAACTCCTCAAGGTTTTAATACCAGTGTTTTTAGAAAAAAGGCATTTACAGGTCAAGGTACGAACTTTTACAGCAATTGCTCTTTCAGTTTTAATTTAAATAGTATTTCACACTGTTGCACCGTGCCCATAGGTTAAACTCTACCTGGCACAACTTTCACGAGGAAATTTTGTTTTACTTCAACTTTTCAAAAATAATTCGTATAATTCTTATTCAACAAGTATGTAAATAGCTTCTTAAAATAATATATTTCAACCCCGTCTGTGCATACCTAATGTCCCTAAATTGCTCATGTATGCCTCCATTCCTTTTGTACATTCGAAGAAATTCAAACAAACACTGCAAGATTGAATTCGCATTACATTTCCAGCTCTAGATATCAGATAATGTTCGAAAAATCCTAAGACAATTGGGTCATTATTTCACCATAAGGATAGGCTTCTTGCCTTGATGCGGTATCTAGTGATTTATTGTTTCACTTGCCTAAAATGTAAAGTTGGGAAATATGTCGGAGCCACTAAGAGATTACTCAAAGTCAGAGCTGATTCTCATCTTGGAGTTAGTCACCGAAGTGAATGTCAATCAAAAACTAAAGAATTTTCTAATATAAGAGACCACTGTAAGAAATGCAAGACATCATTCTCTTATGAAGATTTTAATGTTATCGCCCAAGCATCCAATGACCATTCTCTCTCCATCCTGGAATCGTTAAGTATCAAGCAGCTTGTTCCTTCCCTACACAGCCAGACCTCTTCCACTATCTTATATATCGCCTAAGTTGACGTCGTCCTCCTGAAAAACTGAGAATGTCACTCAGTTCTTAACTCAGATAGAGTAAGGTACTAATACGTTTTAACATCATAAATTTTTATATATACATTTTTTAAAGTTTTTCCAGTATTAGGTTTTCAATGTTTTTAAAAAATGTTTTCCCTTGTTTTTGTTTGTTTTAAATTCAAGTCTCTTGTTTTTAGACTTGGTGACTTTTTTTTTAACTGAGTCCTTTATTTTTATTTTTATTATTTTTTTTTTCTTTGTATTTTACAGCCCTGATGATGAGACATGTGGTCTCGAAAATTTGGCCAATAAATTTACAATGCTATGATGGCTGTTTGCAATTTAATTCCTCCTGAATCTGAGGCCTTCTAGATGCCCCAATCTTCCAGTATATATATATATATATATATATATATATATATATATATATATATATATATATATATATATATATATATATATATATTTAATTCCTCCTGAATCTGAGGCCTTCTAGATGCCCCAATCTTCCAGTATATATATAGATCTATATATATAATATATATATTATATATATATATATATATATATATATATATATATATATATATATATATATATATATGATCAGATGAAGGAAGAAGTAACTTGTATCATTAGGCAGGCTAGGTTTCCTTAACATCGGATTGCTTTTTCAACAGTCTATTCAGCAGAGAATAAGTAAACTCCTTTCTGGCTCAGTGTTTGACCAAGACATTAGATCTCTTTTGCAAGAGTTAACATTCACTATTTTGAGCTTAGTTAAAGGTAGTAGTTATTTTATCTCTGTAAAATTTTTCTTTAGTAACATTTTTCTTCAAAGCTCTTAAAGTTCTGCAGTCATTCTGCTACATAGTCAAGTTATCAGTATAAGAAAGTTTCTTTACCAAGAATCCCCATAAAAACTATGTCCATTGAATTCAAGAACGTTGTGGATCTCTGAAGCTAAACGGCATATGTGCATAATTATATATGCTACTCATAGAAGAGAAAGAGATTACAATTTTCGAATATTTCGCTGAAGGAATTTTGAGAATATTTTTTTCAGCCTTTAGCTTTGTTCTCGTATTGATGCAAGATGATAAGGATCATTATAAGTTTTTCATCCCAATTCGACTACTATTCAATTAACTCAATTATTTTGGTACACATAAAAGTAAAAATGGCAAGTCAAATCTAACTCGTCGCCATTCGTAGCAATAATGTTTCGATATTTCCATCACAAATATAATACCATGCTTTTGAATTCCGGAGAATTTACGTTATTCGATTAACCTCAATTCGACTTTTGCATTTTTTTATCGAATGGA
>NC_087209.1:82000435-82017484 GCF_015104395.2 Macrobrachium nipponense
GGACAAAATTCTACTCACAGGAAACTGAAAGACTTGAAATCTGCAACTTACTGGAAAAAGGACAGCTACTGCTGCTTCTGAGCCCGAACCATGTTTGTTCTTCGTGAATTAATTGATTGATTGTTTATGGGATTTAGGGCATAGGCCAAGCGCTGAGGCCTGTAAAGGTCATTCAGCGCTGCAGAGTTATTTGACTGAATGAAATGAATTAAATGAGTGAATATGTGAATCAGTTAAAATCTTTTATACAAATGATCAATTAAAACTCCAATTGAAAATATCGAATGATACACAATAATTAAGACTAAGATTATCTTATGTTACATAGCAACTCAAACAAAGACATTCACTCTCATTACACCATAATAAAAAAAATCCCATAGTTGAAATTACAACAACCTGAAAAACTATCTGACATGCATACATTCATTTAACACCATTTACACCTTAATTAAAAACAATAAATAAAATTAAAAATAATAATAAGGTACTTAAAATGATGCCTATGAACAAAAGAAATGAAAATATAATAATAAGATAACAATAAGAAGTTAAATTCTACCATGCTACTAAATTTCATAAACAGTCTTAATACTTTTTAAAAATCTCACTATTGTAGGAATATCTGCTCTGTCCTCTAGAATATTAGCAAGAGATTTTCCATCATGGTGGAATCTCTGCCTTTGTTCTCTATAATTTACACAATGCACCAGGATGTACTCCACTGATAAGGTAGCATTACACCTAACACACACTGGTGCACTGCCACCTTCTTAAATAAGCCTATGGGTTATCCTAGTGAGACCAATACGAAGTTACCCCAAAACAATTTCTGTTCTCCTCTCTTTTTGAAAAGAGGCGGGCCATTTTCTTTATTTTATATAGATCTATATATATATATATATATATATATATATAATATATATATATATATATATATATATATATATATATTTGTGTGTGTGTGTGTGCCAATGACCTGAACTATTGCATATTGCTTATTTCACTTCATAATGTTTCTGTAAAGGAATTCTGTATTTCGTAAAGAAGTGTGGAGTTTCTGACACCCTCCCTCATAGCATACCCGAAAGTCGTTATTGTATATGTAATGATGTGTCATTATTGGCCGTGATGATGTTTAAATCTGATTTTTCACTTGTTAGGCTGGAGAACGAAATGTCCACTCTTAGTCAGCAGAAATAACATGTTTACCTTCGCAGATTTCCCTTCCAATCCAATTCCATATCACGAATGCTGTTTCATATGCATGTAAGACTAACTACTATGAAATTCAGGGCCTCTGTAACACGGTTTTTTTGGATTTTGCTCCTTATCAAAGCATCGAGTAGCTGAAAGTTGACATATGTATATTTTACAACTACACACAAATTTTGTCAGCATTATCAAAATAACCTAAACCCGATAGTTTATTTTTATAGAGTAAAAATGATCTAGCCGACGCCATGGCCAATGATTGCGAGCCAAGAGTCGAAAAACATTCATTACGTAAGCAAGGTAAACATCGTTTTACGAAATGTTGCCCCGCCCATCCACTAGACAGAAATCCATTCACCTTATTCCATCGGCTCTGAAACCCATAGTAGTCAAGAATGGCTAACAGGATTTGGAATTGTCCCCGTGGTTGCAAAACTGCATTTGTCTTACGACTTGCAACTTTATACAGTCAAGAGAAAGCCCGTGGCCATACTTACTATAGTCTGAATAGGTAATTATTCAGTTTCTAGTTTAAATCCAATGTTTATGGTCTGATTTGTATTTAGCGTAACGTGATTATAATACTTGTAATGTCATTCAGGATTTCGAACATTTCCATTAACTATCACTATGCCACCAAGAGAGAGAGAGAGAGAGAGAGATTGTATGTTAAACAGTCTTTATATAACTATTTTTGTTAAAATAAGATTTTTATCCAAAGTAAATACAAACTAATATGTGCTAAAATCTTCAGCAGACCAATGGATCATCCGATATAATTTTTGTTCGTCTTCTGTAGTCTGTACGACCATGTTGGGTATAAAGACTTTATGAATGGCGGAACGATACACAGATGTGGGTGGGGTATCTGTGCTAGCGTAGTAATACTATTGTAGCAGTAGTGCCGCAAAATTAGTAATAGCAGCAATATACATGAATTAAACGTTTAGGCCAACGCTGGGATCCATTAGGATCAATTTAGCATTTCTTACAACTACTCGAGAAATGAGTTTTTATAGCCAGAAGTTGGATTTTCTAATACAACAATGGCCATGATAGCCTTCATTGGTATCCAGAATTATAACGAGGCCAAAGTGGGTGGAGCCTCATGACGTCATCATTCTGACGTTATATATACGTTTATATGTTGAACAAAAAGGCAAAAATATATACAATTCTTTTTTAGGCATTAAAAGTGGATGCTTTTGGTTAACAATGGTAATTAAAAACTCTCTTTTTGTTCAACATATAAACATGTATCCATACGTTACATTTAATTCTTTCTTCAAGAGCCCCTTAAAAATCAGAAGTCTTTTCAAGTTCAAAGACACCCTACCGCAGTTATGAATGATCTTCAACGGTATATTTGTTTACTTGTCCCAAATGTAATTTGGGAACCTATATCGGTAATTCTAGTCGGCTGTTGAAGGTTCGCATCGACTGCCATCAGGGTTTCAGCCACCGAACAGGATTGGCCTTATCCAAGGAGGAATTCTCTGCAATACGCAACCAAGCAGTAAAATGTAACCATAAATTCAGTACAGTGAATTTTAAATCTTATCTCAAGCAATAGATAACCGGCCATTACCCATTCTCGAGTCCCTCTTCATTAAACAATTGTCACGAAACCTCAATAACCATTCAACTGCTGTACAATTAAACATTACCTAATAGACCAATCGCCCATTCTGCCTTCTCGCCTCTGTTTGCCTTTCTCCTTTTGACAAAAATAAATAATAACTTATTCAGTCTTGTCTATGCTTCTGTGCCAGGGAGTTCTCGTTTCAATATATATATATATATATATATATATATATATATATATATATATATATATATATATATATATATATATTCATACAATACATACATACATACATATATTCTTCTGTAATCTTATACAAAGTTTTTGTGTTTAATATTCAGTTTTTTATTTAATTTTTTTTCTCTCTTCTGAAAGTCATTGTGCTTCGTAGCTTTGCTCTTTACTGTTAATCTCTTGTTTAATAGATACCATTTTGTTTTTATCTAAACTTCGAAGTTCACTGATGTAATGATGATTAATCTATCTGTAATTTTTAAATGTATAATTCACTACTGTGACTCATTTTAGTCTGATTCCTAATGAATAGAATTTTAATCTTTCTCTGTTTTTAGCCCTGAAGATGGGATGTGTATCCTGAAACGTAGGTGATGGTTAGAAATAAAGTTTTAACGGAAAAGTGCTGAATTTTCTGCTAGCCATACTGTTCTTATTACACACACACACGCGCACACACACAAACACACACACACACACACACACACACACACACACACACACACACACACACACATCTATATATATATATATATATATATATATATATATATATATATATATATATATATATATATATATATTTGGCTTTGTCACTTAATGGTAATTTATTATGTGGAAGTAAGCATCGAAAGTAAATAACATAAATACTTATGAATAAGAACAATAATAATATCTTAGGCAATTTATGCCAGCCACATGATTATTTACGTCCACTGTCGTTCTCATTTTACATATCAATTAATTTAACATACCTGTACGATTATAAAACTCAAACAAAGTTCTAAAGCAGGTAAGAGAAATGTATAATTCACAGTAGTGAATTATGCATTTAAAAATTACAGATAGATTAATCATCATTACATCAGTGAACTTCGAAGTTTAGATAAAAACAAAATGGTATCTAATTAAAAAGAGATTAACAGTAAAGAGCAAAGCTACGAAGCACAATGACACTTTCAGGAGAGAGAAAAAAATTAAATAAAAAACTGAATATTAAACACAAAAACTTTGTATAAGATTACAGAAGAATATATGTATGTATGTATGTATGTATGGTATGTATGCATATATATATATATATATATATAATATATAATATATATATATATATATATATATATATCGAGACGAGAACTCCCTGGCACAGAAGCATAGACAAGACTGAATAAGTTATTATTTATTTTTGACAAAAGGGGAAAGGCAAACAGAGGCGAGAAGGGAGAATGGGCGAATGGTCTATTAGGTAATGTTTAATTGTACAGCAGTTGAATGGTTGTTGAGGTTTCGTGACAATTGTTTAATGAAGAGGGACTCAAGAATGGGTAATGACCGGTTATCTATTGCTTGAGATAAGATTTAAAAATCACTGTACTGAATGTTATGGTTACATTTTACTGCTTGGTTGCGTATTGCAGAGAATTCCTCCTTGGATAAGGCCAATCCTGTTCGGTGAATGACACCCTGATGGCAGTCGATGCGAACCTTCAACAGCCGACTAGAATTACCGATATAGGTTCCCAAATTACATTTGGGACAAGTAAACAAATATACCGTTGAAGATCACATCAACTGCGGTAGGGTGTCTTTGAACTTGAAAAGACTTCTGATTTTTAAGGGGCTCTTGAAGAAAGAATTAAATGTAACGTATGGATACATACCGCTAAGTACGACAGTGAGCTCTCGTTTTACATGTTTATATGTTGAACAAAAAGAGAGTTTTTAATTACCATTGTTAAACCAAAAGCATCCACTTTTAATGTACCTAAAAAAGAAAAATAAAGAATTGTATATATCTTTGCCTTTTTGTTCTACATATAACGTATATATATATATATATACATACATATATATATATATATATATATATATACTATATATATATATATACATATATATATATATGTATATATATATATATATATATATATATATATTATATATATAGATCTACATATATATATATATATATATATATATATATCTATATATATATATATATATACAAGATATAATATATATATATATATATTATATATATATATATATATATAATATATATACAGGTGGATTGGATGGGTAGATATATATATTGACAGGTAGATGGAGACATAGATTACAAAAGCCAAGAAATGAAGACTTAATGCTTCAGTTTCTTAATATGTTTGAATGATGTTTGCAACAAATCATTTCGAGAACCTGAACAGAAAATGTTTCATTGCCTAATTTCAGGAAGAGGAATGTATATATCGAAGGATAATAGTTTGTTTTAGTTCGTATATGCAAATATTTTTGAAGTCAAATACATTTACCAATGTTGAATCGGCCCAAACATTACCCTCAAATGTAACACTCAACACATTTTTTGCTTTTTGGGTGAGATATATTGAAATATATTGATCGCGATCACCAGCTCTGTTATGATACAACAGACACGTTATTCATATTTTCCAGGACATCCCGTTTGAAAATTTAGTCCAAATTGTCAGGAAATTTGAAAGTTATACATCAAACGCTTGGTTGTATTTCCGTATGTCAAAAGAAGGACACACACACACACACATATATATATGTATAACTGAATCACGAAAGTTAGGAACGTGATAAATCCATAAATAAAGGTATATGCACGAGAGAAGATAAACAACGGAGTAACCGCGAAATCTTTCGACGTTCAAGCGTCCTTTACTTAGCAGATGACGTTTGAACGTCGAAAGATCTCGCGGATACTACAATGGCATATACCTTTATTTGCACACACACACATACACACACACACCCACACACACACACACACACACACACACATATATATATATATATATATATACATATATATATATATATATATATATATATATAATATATATATATATATATATATATAGATTTGTCAGTGTAATACAGATGGCATATGTAAGATTAATGACAACATATCATCTGTGGTACGAAATTAATTTATATATATATATATATATATATATATATATATATATATATACCTATATATATATATATATATATAAGATTAAGATTAAAATAGTAATTGTACATAAAATAAACTTTTTTATAGTAATGCCCTACAGTTTTGGAGTACCCTATATCCATCATCAGTTCTGAGAACAAGAACACAGAAAGGAAAATGGAAAAACACTAAAAACATACAAACCCTGGAGTATAGTAATATAAAAACGGAAGTGTATCATAACTGGTAATATACAAACATAAAAAATGAAACAAAGGAGTGTAGCATAAATTAATACTTGCTAAATAAAAGCACGCAAAAATACACACTAAAAATTAAGAACACAGCATCTCTGTGGACTTCTAATTGTTGCTGATAGAACGTTTCGATTCCAAAGTGTATAGGCTATCCACTGTAGATAGCTCCCTGGGAGCCACTCGACTGGGGAGAATGGAAAAAAAGTCTATGCATAAAAGGTGACTACTACTTAGTGCATGATCAGTACTGTATTTTGGTTTTACTAAAAGAGTTTTTGTTCTAATGCCTCTTCCAAGATGGTCAAACCATCGTCCACGTGCTTGGCGCTTTGTTTTCCCATGTATGTTGTATTACAAAAATTTCATTTATATTTATATATAGTATTAAATTTTAGTTCTTCTTAAACAAGCTATTAACGTAGTATTTAGTTGTAAATAGTATTCTGGCACTAATTTGGGGGTTCTTGGGTCACTAATCTCTTTCAATTGTAAAACTTTATTACCATAGAAAAACACAAATATAGCACTGTTCTGCGCTTTTTAAATAATAAATTTAGGGAACATTAACTTTTCCAGCTGTTTGCCAACATATGCTTCTTTGAAAGTGATAATAAGATAATTTTTATGAACAATTTCTCATATAAACTGAAATTCTGAATAAGGAAAAAAATTGGAACAAATATTAAAAGAACGGATAACGAATGTAGAGACGAAATTACATTTATAAGCTACATGAACAAATGAACAAAATTTAATTGTGAGTCCTATAAATGTTAGTTTCCGTATACATATTTAGAAAAATAAAATTATTTAAGCAACTACGAAATTTAAGACAAAGGGCAGCAATGAAAGGTTAATGGCTACCGTAGATAAGGAAGCCTTGGCTGTGGTATCAAGCTTGGTTCATTTCAAAATGTTGTTCATGGGGAATGCAGTAGAAGTTTTTACAGACCGAAGCCATTATTTTTAATAAGCCAGATCTTTCGCCTAAAAGAGCTCGATGGTTCCTAACAATAAGAGATTTTGATACAAAGCTCAATACATAGAGGGCATAAATAATGAGGTAGCGGATGCTCTTAGTGGAAGTTTTAATGAGATGGAACGATTTCATTAGGGTGGTTGGTTACAGGTGATTCTATACCGTGGGGTATCATTCTCATAGAGCAAAGGCATGATGAGGATGAAATTTTTGCGGACTCTAAAGCATACCTTAGAGATGATTTTCAGGTTTGGAATTAGAGGGTAATCTGTTGGTTAGGAAAATTAAAAATAAATTAAGGACGAGTGAAAGTAAAGGGGATACGATACAGATCGTGATTCCGAAAGTCTTAATTCCAGTGGTCTTAGATATAGTACATTGCAAGTTTGGTAGTCCACATTTGAGTGTGGAAAAGCCGTATCATAGAAAACATAACAAAATATATATTTGTAAGAATTTATGGACAGATGTGGAATATTTTGTGAAAAAATGTACAGTGTGCAACACTTGCAAACCTGCGAGTGTAACTTCTTGCAAATTAGGGTGATATCCAATACCAAGTAGATCCTTTCAGAGGGTACACATGGATATCTTGGGGAATTTCTGACTCAGGGTATGGCTACAGGCACTTATTGGTGGTAATAGAGGAAGTGATGAGGATAGTGAAAGTTTTCCCAGTAAAGCATAAAACACCAGAGGTGGCTGTCGCCTTTTTCAATGTTGTTATATGTAGGTATGGGGTACCTGAGATTTTGTTGATTGATCACGGCAGGGAATTTGTAAATTGGACCTTAGAGTGTCTGGCAGAAGTTATGGGTATACAGAAAGTAACAATCCTTCCATACAAACCAGAAGCTAATGGTTTTTGTGAACAAGCAATCAGGAAAATGCTTGAGGTTCTCTGGAAAACTATTGGCACCAACGACAGGAACTGGGATAAATATATAGATACAGTTAGGTTTCCCATTAATAATATGGTCATGGACTATTAAAATCCTCCATTCGAAGCATTATTTGGTTGGCAAGCACGAGGTAAATTTGAGTTGTTGCCTGTACCTTCTCGTGTGGAGGACACAATTAAGTCATTAATTCTTCGTAAATATCTGGGGTAATGGTTGTGATAATGGAATAGTTTGGGTGAAACGATGGAAAATGCCGTGGAGTTGAGATATATTAGGGGAGTTTCTAGGAATAATATAGGTTGATAACCTTTGGTGTTACATGATGAATATTATGGTGTTACTAGGGGTGAGGATAAATGTTGTGGCTCTATTTGATTTTTGGTGGTGATGACCTTTTGGTGGTGATGAATTTTGGTATTGATGATTTGGGTGGTGATAGGTTTTTAGTGGTGAACTGTGGTTTTATGAGCCAATGGCGTGGTGATTGTGGCATTATGAGTTTTGGCGGTAGTACTGGTTCATTGTGGTTTTGTGGTTTTAGGGTTTCTGGCAGGTTGAGGTTATGAATTATATTCACTGGTGTTACTTTGAGGATTTATGGATAGTATTTTGTGGTTATTGGTTTTCTAAGGTTATATCCCACTGAGGTGGCTTTCTGTACTGTTATTTATTTTGGTGGTAATTTAGAATGGCTTAGTGTATTTAGCCTGAGGCAGGGTGTTTTCTATGGTGCTTATATAAAGGAGGTAGATATTTTTTGGTACTAGTGCTGACTAGAGGCTAATGAGTATTAATTAGGTTTTGTGGTATTAGTGAGGATTATTGCGATTTTGTGGTATCAGTGAAGATTATTGCGGTTTTGTGGTATTAGAGAGGATTAATGAGGATTTGGGGTTTTGGCAAGGATTTATTTTGAGGTTAATGATAACTTTGGGGTTTATGAGGTTGGTTATAAAGGGGAATGTGGCTGTTTATGGATTTTTGGAATAAAAATGTTGTCTGGTGCTTATGACGTTGAGAGGTGTCCTAAATGAGACTATTGTTGATGTTTTGCTTTAGAGTTGGATACTCATAGGGTTTTTCTTCTTTTTGGCATTTAAATGATGATGTTCCATTGTGAGGAATTTAGGGGGTTATACATAGATTGCTACTGATTGGTTTGTGGGGGTAGTTGTTGTTGTGATGCAAATTGCATTTGGTAATATGGTGAAAGAGTTTGAATGATTTTTTATTAGGGGAAATCTGTAACTGGGATTAAGTGGTCTTGATGTTTTTTACATAGGTTTTTCTTTTTGGATGACATGTTATTTTTAGAGGTGTTGTAGAATTTGTTTTGGGATACATTGCATATAAATGGGGGGTCAAACTTTATATTTGCTGGAGGTTTTTGTTGGTGTACTTATCAGATAAGGTGTTAACTGTTGAGATATTAGATAGGGATAGAAGCCTTTTCCAGTGTTATTTAAGTTCAGTGGATAGAGACCATGTTTATTTTAATAAGGAATTTCAGTTTTTAGTAATTGACTAAGGTTGGGTGTGTGGTAGTTCATGACAGATACATGTGTGAAAGTAGGATTCTCTTTGAATTCCCACGTCGTGACAGCAGAGAACAACTTAGGATCTACTGCGCCAGATGTATGGTTTTCACCATGGGCGACGAGGTCCCAGATTACTACTAAATACAGGGACTGAAAATCTTTTATGGCTTGCATGGACTCGTCTCAGGATGATTTCTGGGCCTAACCAATGATCTACAATACTTCTACGAGGCAGGTGCAGGAAGCACTTGCATGGGAGTCACAGAATATTCAAGTTCAGCAGCAAAGGAGGCAGTTATGGTTCCTCAACTGGAAGACGACAAAGGGACAAATTTTTCATCGCAGAATATTACGTTGTTACAGTGATCGCCATTATGGTGGCAATAATGATGACCACTATGTTCGTAGAAGGGCCGGTCAAAATTGGATGTAGCTGATGGTGTAGGAGGACACCAGAGTCGGAATTTGCCTTGAATCATGTGGCAGGATGAATTATGTGGAACTTGGGACTAGTGCCGGTATAGCTTGTCAGGAAACACAATAGAGGTAGTCTAGCCCTCTTAACTGCACTGGAAACGATAGGGATTTAAATGAGGGTGCAACGGACTTTGTTGCAAACTCATTGGAATGTGCAATAGAACAACACGACTTCTGACGAACCAAGCCAACTTGCACACCCACTCGCCAGTGAGACTTGATAATGTTATGCTTACGTATGCTTTACCTTGTTCAACCACCAAAAGTATTCGCCAATGTCTTGAAGCTCATCCATAGCACTTGTGATTGTTCTGTTGCACATTCCAATCTGTTTCGCAACGAAGTCCATTGCACCCTCATTTTAATCACTATCGTTTCCAGTGCAGTTAAGAGAGCTAGGCCATATCTATTTTGTCACCTGACACGCTTTGCCGGCACTAGTCCCTAGTTCCACATAATTTATCCTGCCACATGATTCGAGGCAACTTCCCATGCTGGTGTCCTCCTACACTGTCAACTACATCCAAATTTGACTGCCCCAGCTAGAAATTTTAATATATATATATATATATATATATGATATATATATATATATTTTTTTAAAAAAAAATATATATATATATATATATATTATATATATATATATATATATTATATATATGCAAACGAAATATTAATCTCATTTTTATATTTGGTCCGCGTGAAACCAAAGCGGTAGGCAAACTGATACACACTATCTCTCTCTCTCTCTCTCTCTTCTTCCCTCTCCTTTTCTCTCTCTCTATCTCTCTCTCTCTCTCTCTCTCTCTCTCTCTCTCTCTCTCTCTCTCTCTCCAAGCGACCCCTCTCTCGACTCGCGACCTCTCTCCAAGCGACATCTCTCTCTCTCTCTCTCTCTCTCTCTCGACAACCCCTCTCTCTCCATCCTAACAGGTCATCAAATGAGAGACAACGATATGGAAAAATATAACATTTATTTAACAATGGAAAGATAATAACTCAAGTCTCACAGACTAACTAACTCAGTTAACCCCCCAGTATTTAAAATGTCTTAATCAGTAATTTTTCACACCAATTGTCTCTTCTCCCATACGGGACTCTCGGTCCCCCCTTGCCAGAACACATAGTTCCTTCGCCAGAATCGTCTGTTACAAAGACACGAGAAACACACTCGTTAGCACACATAAGTTTAAAGACAAAGTTAAAGATTAAACATTCTTACAATGTGTAACAAGCCACTCCTTTGGCTAAAGTAAGGAAATACTTACCCATTTCCAACCAGGATATTACGCACATAAACAAATAAACTTTCAAAGAGCTATCCCCAGCATCTTGCCTTTCTCCCACAGACGTCTCTGAAAGTCTCCACATAGACTTGGCTAAGGACGCCATTATCAAAGGAAGAGGCGCACACTTACATAAGAATGCACACTTCGTCAACGCCCCTTGTTACTGGCTACAACCAGTTTCTCAAAGGCACTTGGAAAAGACCCATGAACTCTTGAACATTGACCCGCTTAAACTATGCATCAGAAATGATTAATCAGCTTCCTCAGGTCGTTGCTTCGGCTCTGTTCTGCGCATTCCAAAAAGGTCACAGCACATCACATTGGCAATTAAATATATCATTAATTATAATCCCTGTCACGGAAGCTCGATCACGCAAAATTGCTAGCTCCCGCCTAGCAAATGGTCAAACAAAAGAGCTCATACATATAAGAAAACATTGGCCGGCTCAACCCAAATAACAATAACTGCACGTCTCTGGCATTATAAAGTAAAGTCTTATAACGCTTCATCTCAAATGACACTAGACGCTTTTTCTCTCATTTTGGATTCTTGAATATCCCTCTTTGTCTGCAACTGGCTGTAGAAAGGCGAACGGCCTCTCTCCTTGTAGAAGACTTTTAACGGCTTCTGTAGATGAAAAACCGCTGTAGAACTCTGTAGACTAGTAGAAACTCTCGTAATCACCCTGGATAAATGACAGCAATCTCTCTGCACGGCTGGTGGACGTTTTGCTAGCGTCGGGGAACGACTTTTTGGTGTGTTAGTATGTCAGTCAAGTCATCGGTCAATCAAAGAAAATTAACCCCAGACATACTACTTCTATCAAAAAATGACCTCAAAAACTCAGAAATACTAACTGAACGTCTCCCAATCAACTCCACCTAATATGACTACTAAATCACAAGTCATTATCACAACTCGCAAAGGAAAAAAAATCAAGTTCTATTCAATTCTCCAAACTCACACATCAGCACACACAATCCAGAACTCACAGTAACTCCACGGACTTCTGCACTCACATTTCAAATTCGAATGTTATCACAAGTAAAAAAAAGAAAAAAGATAATGAGCCCGAGGAAAAAAAAAATCACGTAACAAGCCCAGACCCAAAAATGTTCTCTCAAGCTCTGATATTACAGTAACTCACAAAATCAGCAAAAATCTCCAATGTTAAATAGCAAAAAACCCCTTTACTGCTCACATAATTAATTACAATGAGACTTAATGTCAAACTCCCATTTATGTAAATTACAACTTCCGATAAATTACATCACCCGTCCAAAAAGAAATGCTATTCAAAACTCAACCCCCGATTACATCACTCATAGGAAAAGGAAGAAAAGTAAAAAAAAAAGATAATCACAAGTAAACTTCCCCAATCACAAAACACATAACATATGTATGATTATACATAACCCCACGTTTTTTCAAGAAATGGCACTTGTACAGCTATGGAATTTCGCCATCGCAACTTTCGTCGACTGGACATGGCCAGAAAGAAAACTCTCACACGTGCGCTTTCATGAATTGCTATTGTCAACATTTCCAGATATTGCAAAACTCTGAGCAATCACCACTAGAGGAAAGGGATCAGCACAGCGGACTCATCGCAGCGCTTGTCAGCAGAAAATCCACCTGCGGACGTATGCTCTAACTGCGGCACAAAAAAAAGTCTAGTCAGAATCGCAAGTTCGGAAACTCATGATTCTCAATAAAAATGGTCTGTACTGAGACGAAGTAAGCACATTTCACAAAATTAACTCCAGGATATGGCTGTCTCGAAAACATATCTCTTACATGACACTGCCCAATTATAAAAAATTATTACC
Source organism: Macrobrachium nipponense (assembly GCF_015104395.2). Lineage (NCBI taxonomy): Eukaryota > Metazoa > Arthropoda > Malacostraca > Decapoda > Palaemonidae > Macrobrachium > Macrobrachium nipponense. The sequence continues at coordinate 82,013,707 of NC_087209.1, forward strand.
TATTCGGGATAAAAAAAAACTACCATAAACTCGTAATGCAACAATTATATGGCTCCAAAAATAACACACTTGTGAACATAAAAAATGCACAACATCTCCATAGGACTCGTAATGCAGTAATTATATGCCTCCAAAAATAATATCTCCATAGGACCACAATGCAGTAATGCCACTCGCCTCCAAATAGTCACAAAACCAAACAGAAAGTACCACAGAAATCTTCTCTTGGCTCGAAAAAAACTCCCAAAATTCAATCCCATCTCCAAAAATTTGTGCACTCAAAGCATCTAGCTGACTCACTCACAAAAATTGCCCATATATATCTCCAAAAAAAAAAAATGTCTCCATTTGTAACAAAGATGGCAGCAAAATAATTGAACTAAAACTCCAGATATGTACTCCAATTATCCAGAGAATAACTCAATGTTATTGTCAAAAACTATAAACTCTCTCCTTAGCATAACTGCTGAAAAAGGGCAAAAACTCGGCAAATAAAATTATCTAGAAAATTCTAGAAAAAATCACCAATGTGCCACAACTCATTATAACAGAATTCCAAATTCAAAGTGTCTAAGCAAAGACTTCTCCATATGCTCTACGACATAGGCCACTAGAAACTTAACCAAGATTCCTATCTCTGGCAAAGTTGTCACAAATATATACAACAAAAGTATTGTGCAAGAAAACTCACAATTTCTGGAACATAAATATCCAGAGAAAAAAAAATGTAGTGCCATTTTGCATGCATTCAAAAAAATGCAAAATTCTCCCATAAATCTCTCTGCAGCATCAAACAGCTGAAAACACAAACACGTTCCCGAACAATGACTCTAAGTCACGAACTGAGATATTAAAAAAATATTCACACAAACTGGAGAGAAAAAATAAATTCAAATTAACCCATGATAGAAAAAAAATTGTGTCAGCGATGGCTAACTTCCAAAAAAAGGAGAAAAGAGAAATCAATGACATTATTAACTATCTCCCGTGACTCACTAGATGTCAAACAATTATCTGCTGAACTCATAAAAAAAAAAAAAAAAAAAAAATGTGTTGTTAGTTCCTCCCAAATTCAAAAAAGATTTCACCACCCTTGATAGCATTACAGCACCCACGTATTAGTAAATAAAAAAATCAGTATCAGAAATATCACTATCAGCAGAACCACAAACATTGCTATCATCAAAATCAATAGTATTAGTATAAAAAACATCACTAATGTTAATGCTTGTCCTTTCTCCAAAAATTCAGCACAAGTTCCCCAAAATTCCGCACAATTCACCAAAACTCAGCCAGATTCATCAAGATTCAGCAAAACTCATCACTCATGAATGACTGAAATATTCTCTAAAGTTACAAAAATTCAACAAATAATTAACCACAAAACTTCTCCCATAATTCATTGTAATAATTCTCCATGATATAATTATCTGTAATAATTATAAAATAATCTCCCATGAAATATCCCAAACTTCTCGTAAAATATCTCAAGTAATGATAATTATACTTAAGTAGCCCTCCCGTAAAAATGTCAAGTAATAATAATAATTATTAATAATGATAATTCTCCATAGTAAAAATTCTCTTGCAAAGATCTCAAGTAAGGGTGCAATTCCCCCCGTATACACTAGTATTGCCAAACCCCCACAATCAACACAACTCTCTGGCCACAATCACTCAGCACCATTTTAAAGTAATCTCTCCAACACAATAAAAATAATAATAATCTCTGTGTCCCCATCATATTTGTGCGTTCCAAAGCATAAGGGAAACTTACACCCATCCCATGCATTTCATTTCCTTTTCTCTTCATTCAAGAGAAAGAAAATCTCTTTTCATTTCCTTTTCTCTTCATCCAAGAGAAAGAAAATCTCTTTTCTAAAAAAAAACCCTACGGGTATCTCACTTCATCAACTAATCAATCAGCTGATGTCTTGGCATTGGAAAATCATTTTCAAGGGCAAATTCGTCTCCCGATACCCGCACAAGGAGAAAAAAAAAGTAGTAGTTCACCCCCACAGTGAAAAAAAAAGTTTCACCCTCCATTAAAAAAAAAAAGAGAACTTCACCCTCCCCTGGGCGATAGAACATCCCCCCGGTCAACCGATACCCCCGAGGTATACACCAGTAGTAGTATAGTACCCTCCCTTGCAATACACACAAGGCAAGCCAATACTCCCCTTGCAACACCTCTCTGCGCCGGTTAGCAGAAATTTGCTGAGCCTGTAAAAATGAGTGGCCGCTCTGTTTCCAAGCCAAAAAATGCAATACAAGCACAGTTCCGTATGCATGAAAAATATTCATACGCACTCACAAAGACAAATGCGTCTTTTTTAAACATGCGCCAATAATGAAAAACTCGTCACTTTCTGCTACTATGGGAAAAAAATGTGGTATTTTAAACCAGTCCCATTACACTGAATGATTCAAAAGACCCTCCCCAAGATTAAAAAAATGTTCTTTAACACTTACCACTTCATAAGGAGAACAAAAAAACTCGGAATTTGCACAAGACACGCTAATAACACACGCGGATTGTCTCGGGAATCACACTCACAAACATCTCAGTACTAATTGACTGTTCCCGGCCCCTTGAGGCATCTCGGTCTGAGCAAAATGCTGAGTCCAGTTCAATTTCTCTCCCATCATTGCCACAGTTAACGGACGGATATTTATATCTTTATCTCTCACTTAGTAACCGAAATCTAACATTTCCACAACCAGACACTCTGCAAATGACATTTAATCTCACAAAAGGCGTAACAACGGTTCAATATCCACTGCCACCACCTGTAAACGAAATATTAATCTCGTTTTTATATTTGGTATGCGTGAAACAAAAGCAGTAGGCAAACTGATACACACTATCTCTCTCTCTCTCTCCAAGCGACCCCTCTCTCTCTCGAATCGCGACCTCTCTCCAAGCGACCCCTCTTTCTCTCTCTCTCTCTCTCTCGACAACCCTTGTCTCTCCATCCTAACTGATCATCAAATGAGAGACAAAGATATGGAAAAATATAACTTTTATTTAACAATGGAAAGATAATAACTCAAGTCTCACAGACTAACTAACTCAATTAACCCCCCAGTATTTAAAATGTCTTAATCAGTAATTTGTCACACCAATTGTCTCTTCTCCCATACGGGACTCTCGGTCCCCCCTTGCCAGAACACATAGTTCCTTCGCCAGAATCGTCTGTCACAAAGACACGAGAAACACACTCGTTAGCACACATAAGTTTAGAGACAAAGTTAAAGATTAAACATTCTTACAATGTGTAACAAGCCACTCCTTTGGCTAAAGTAAGGTAACACTTAACCATTTCCAACCAGGATATTACGCACAGAGACAAATAAACTTTCGAAGAGCTATCCCCAGCATCTTGCCTTTCTCCCACAGACGTCTCTGAAAGTCTCCCCATAGACTTGGCTAAGGACGCCATTATCAAAGGAAGAGGCGCACATGTCCATATGAATGCACACTTCGTCAACGCCCCTTGTTACTGGCTACAACCAGTTTCTCAAAGGCACTTGGAAAAGACCCATGAACTCATGAAAAAAAAAAACATTGACCCGCTAAACTATGCATCAGAAATGATTAATCAGCTTCCTCAGGTCGTTGCATCTGCTCTGTTCTGCGCATTCCAAAAAGGTCACAGCACATCACTTGGCAATTAAATATATCATTAATTATAACCCCTGTCACACACACACGCACACACACACGCACACACACACACACATGCACACACACACACACACACACACACACACATAT
>NC_087209.1:82017984-82032984 GCF_015104395.2 Macrobrachium nipponense
ACACACATATATATATATATATATATATATATATATATATATATATATATATATATATATATCGTATTTTGATATATATATAAATCTATATATATATATATATATATATAATATCTATATATATATATAATATAATATATATATATATATATATATAATATATATACTTATATATATATATATATATATATATATATATATATATATATATATATATATATATATATATATATATATATCTATATATAATATCGCATGAAGGTGAACTATTAGAAACGTTGCAATTCATTACAATTCTTTATTTCCTACGTTTCATAATATCATTATTACATCTTCAGGGAATCTGTTAAACAATAAATAAAATTAATTTAAAATTACTTTAAAAATTACTCTAAAATTCAACATTTGTAAATTACAACACAATTAAAAAACATACAGAAACGAAAAAAAAAAAAAAAAAATAAAAATAAAAAGACCAAAGACCGCTAACCAACCTTGTGCCGAGAAGGCAAGAGGACAGAATGACAGAACAAATAAAAGTTAGCTCAGGTACAGTTGTGTGGAGGAGGTCTGGGTATTTAACTGGGGAACCAGTTGTTTAATAAATAATGACTCCAGGATAGGCAGTTCATATGCATTGTTCGCTTGGCCTATGACTTGGAAATGACTTCTTTCTATATATATTTTACAATTTTTCGAATGGTTTCTTATATTAGAGTGTTCGGGATTGGAGAGCTTACAGCCAGTACGGAAACTTAATCCCCGATGAGAGTCGATTCTGACCCGCAGTAACCTCCTCGTGGATCCGACATATGTCCCAGAGTTACACTTAGGGCAAGTATATCTTTATAGACCACGTTGGAGGTCAAGAGAGGGTCCAATCGATCTTTATATCTGAAAAAGGAACCGATTGTTAGCGGGTTTATTGGAATTAATTTTAGATTAATGGCACCATAATGTTTATGAATAATTTGTGCAAACTTTTTCCGAAAGGAGTCATCATGTAAGAACGGGAATTTGGCATAAAAAGCTAATTTTGGTACTGTACATGGTTTGGCGACATTAGCGAATTGTTTGTTAAGAAACAAACGGAGCTTTTTATAAAACAAAGTCTGTGGGAAGCAATTATCCCTAAAATATCCAGAAAGGAAACAATTTCTTGGTGGAAGGATTGCCAGTTCGATGTAATAAAAAATGCCCTGTGGAGGAGAGTAAAAATAGAGTTTAGTTTAAAATCATAAAAACAAGAACTATAGTAATTGGATCCTAGACCAGTAAAAGTTTTCTTTCTAAAAACAGATGTACTAAAAGAGCCATTATCCCTAGTGACAAGAACGTCTAAGAAAGGTAATTGATCGTTCACCTCTTTTTCCACGGTAAAATTAATGTTACTATGTTTAGTATTAACATATGCTAAAAAGGAGTCAATATCACAGTCATTTTTAAATAAGGCGAAGGTGTCATCAATATACCTACCATAAAATAGTGGGTGGAACCTGAGTGGGCAGTCATCTAACATGCGTTCTTCCAGCGAGCACCTGAAGATGTTGGCAAAAGTGGGACCCAAGGGAGAGCCCATGGCTACACCGTCTGTTTCCACCCACTCTTTTATGGTAGGTATATTGATGACACCTTCGCCTTATTTAAAAATGACTGTGATATTGACTCCTTTTTAGCATATGTTAATACTAAACATAGTAACATTAATTTTACCGTGGAAAAAGAGGTGAACGATCAATTCACCTTTCTTAGACGTTCTTGTCACTAGGGATAATGGCTCTTTTAGTACATCTTGTTTTTAGAAAGAAAACTTTTACTGGTCTAGGATCCAATTACTATAGTTCTTGTTTTTATGATTTTAAACTAAACTCTATTTTTACTCTCCTCCACAGGGCATTTTTTATTACATCGAAAACTGGCAATCCTTCCACCCCCCCCCCCCCCCCAAGAAATTAGTTTCCTTTCTGATATTTTAGGGATAATTGCTTCCCACAGACTTTGTTTTATAAAAAGCTCCGTTTGTTTCTTAACAAACAATTCGCTAATGTCGCCAAACCATGTACAGTACCAAAATTAGCTTTTTATGCCAAATTCCCGTTCTTACATGAGACTCCTTTCGGAAAAAGTTTGCACAAATTATTCATAAACATGATGGTGCCATTAATCTAAAATTAATTCCAATAAACCCGCTAACAATCGGTTCCTTTTTCAGATATAAAGATCGATTGGACCCTCTCTTGACCTCCAACGTGGTCTATAAGTATACTTGCCCTAAGTGTAACTCTGGGACATATGTCGGATCCACGAGGAGGTTACTGCGGGTCAGAATCGACTCTCATCGGGGATTAAGTTTCCGTACTGGCTGTAGGCTCTCCAATCCGAACACTCTAATATAAGAAACCAATTCGAAAAATTGTAAAATATATATAGAAAGAAGTCATTTCCAAGTCATAGGCCAAGCGAACAATGCATATGAACTGCCTATCCTGGAGTCATTATTTATTAAACAATGGTTCCCCACAGTTAAATACCCAGACCTCCTCCACACAACTGTACCTGAGGCTAACTTTTATTGTTCTGTCATTCTGTCTCTTGCCTTCTCGGCACAAGGTTGGTTAGCGGTCTTTGGTCTTTTTATATTTTTTGTTTTTTGTTTTCGTTTCTGTATGTTTTTTAATTGTGTTGTAATTTACAAATGTTGAATTTAGAGTAATTTTTAAAGTAATTTTTAAGTAATTTTAAATTAATTTTATTTATTGTTTAACAGATTCCCTGAAGATGTAATAATGATATTCGAAACGTAGGAAATAAAGAATTGTAATGAATTGCAACGTTTCTAATAGTCCACCTTCATGCTGATGTGTCCTACTGGCCGTCGCCTTCCTCTGTCTCCTGATACTTATATATATATATATATATATATATATATATATATATATATATATATATATATATATATATATAATATATAATATATATATATTATATATATATATATATATATATATAATATATATATATATATATATATATATATATATAGATAGATAGATAGATAGATGTAGATATATATATTATTTTATTTTAATTCACAAAGAAATAAAGCACATGATGATTATACAAGCAAAGTTTGAAGCCCACGAAGAGAAATTGAAACACTGGTAATGCTAAATACTTTCGTCATATTACCAAGTCATGGTCACTGCAACTAAAGATATACAGAAGCAAGGGTCTATATAAATGGTGGGGTACAAGTCTTGGTAATAAGACGAAAGTACTAACATCAAAGTTTCAATTTTCCTTCGTGCCGGTGACTTTGTTCACACACACAAACACACATACATACTGTGTGAACAAAGTCACTGTCACGAAGGAAAATTGAAACTCTGGAGATGTTAAGTACTTTCGTCTTATTACCAAAACTTGTACCCACCATTTATATAGGCCCTTGCTTCTGATATCTTCAGTTAATGTAACCATCACCAGTGTTTCAATTTCCCTCCGTGGCTTCAACTTTGTTTGTATAATCATATTTATATATATATATATATATATATATATATATATATATATATATATAATATATATATATATATATATATATAATATATATATGTGTGTGTGTGTGTGTGTGTGTGTGTCAGAGAACGCTACATGATAATAAAGGCATGGAAACAGATAGACGGAATTACAGAAAACATCATGGAGCTAAAAATATTAGAAAGAGCAAGCAGAGGTAGATTAATTGTGCCCAAAACTATACCAAGAAACCTAAGGAAAGCACACAGGATGTTAATTAACCCCGCAAAAGCATCGATAATACAGCGTCTATTCAGTCCATTGCCAGCTCATCAGAGTAACAAATCGGGAGTGAGCGTAGTTGTATTTAAAAATAAGCTCAACAAATATCTAAGCTGCATCACAGACCATCCAAGATTGGAGGATGCATTAGCAATTCTCTGGTAGACATTAGAGGTGTGTGTGTGTGTGTGTGTAACGAGACCTTACGTTACCTTACAGGCCTTACAGCTCGTTCGGGTTGCCCCATGTCCCTCAGTGTGAGGCACCTCTAATGGCTACCGGAGAATTGCTAATGCATGTTCCGGTCTATTTAGCAGCTTCCAATCTTAGATGGTCTGAGATGCAGCTTAGATATTTGTCGAGCTTATTCTTAAATAAAACTACGGTCACTCCTGATTTGTTACTCTGATGAGCTGGCAACGCACTGAATAGTCGCTGTATTATCGATGCCGGTGCATAGTGGATTAATGTCCAGTGTGCTTTCCTTAGTTTTCCTGCTATAGCTTCGGGCACTATTAATCTCCCTCTGCTTACTCTTTCTGATATTTTTAGCTCCATGATGTTTATGGTAATTCCTTCTATCTGTTTCCCTGCCTGTATTACCATGTAGCGTTCTCTTCTCCTTTATAAATTGTATAATTTTAAAAATTGCAGTCTTTCCCAGTAGTCAAGGTCCTTAACTTCTTCTATTCTAGCTGTAAAGGACCTTTGCACACTATTTGTGCAATATCCTTTTGGTAGTGTGGGTACGGTATATCATATTGCAATATTCAAGTGGACTATGTAATTACGTTTTATAAAGCATAATCATGTGTTCAGCTTTTCTTGTTTTGAAGTGCCATAACGACATTCAAATTTTTGTTTTGAATTTTGCCAATAATAGTATTGATATTTGATCATTGCATAACATGTTCCAACTCAACATCACACTAAGGTCTTTAACTGCTTCCTTATTTGTAATTGTCTCGTTGTTCCCTGATATGTATATAGCATTCCATCTTTATCTCCATAATTTATTGCATTAAATTTATCAGAGTTAAGTACCATGCTATTTACCTCTGCCCATTCATATATTTTGTTTAGGTCTCTTTGTAGCGAGTTCCTATCTTCATCACAAGTAATTTCTCTACTTATTCTTGTGTCATCAGCGAAACTTCTCATTACCGAGTCCTTAACATTACTGCCGATGTCTGTAATCATAATAACAAACAGCAATGCAGCTAACACCGTGCCTTGTGGCAGCTTCATCCGATATCTCATCGTTTGCGATCACTATCTGTTTTCTGTTTTGCAAAAATTCTTTTATCTATCTTCCAACTTTGTCCATAATATTGTGTTTTATTTTCTTTGCTAATATATTATGGTCTACCTTGTCAAAAGCTTTTGCAGAGTCTAGGTAAACCACATGTGTATCTTTTTCGTTGATCATTTTTTTATATATGTTCTCGTGGACTATAACAGTTGGGTTTGTGTACTTTTTCTGGGTACAAAACCATTTTGTCCTATATGAAACAAGATTTCATTTTTCATTAAATGTTTCATTACATTTTTCTTCACTACCCTTTCATACACTTTCATAATATATGATGTTAGACTCACAGGCCTATAATTACTTTCCTTTCGTTTTGATCCACTTTTGAAAGTAGGGGTAATATATGTTAATTTATGTTCATCATAAATCTTGCCTGAATCTACACTTTGTCTTAATAATATTGCGAGCGATTTTGCAATAGAATGAACAACTTTCTTTAACAAAATGGCAGGGACGCCGTCTGCACCTGCTGCTGATCAATTTTTAATTTCATTAATAGCCTGCACAATAACGGCTTCATTAATATCAATGTCCGATAAATATTCACTATTTTCATCTCTTATTTCCGTACCATTATCTTCATGATCAATTCTAGGTGTAAATTCTCTCTTATACCATTCTGCTAATATTTTGCATGTTTCCTTTTTTTCATTCGTTAATTGCCCTTCGTTTCTTAGAGGACCTATTTCTACTCTTGTTTCATTCCTCTTTTTTGCATATGAGTAAAATAGTTTGTGGTTTTGCTTGATATTTTTTAGGGTCTTCTTCTAAGTCTTCTAAGTCCCGTTTTTCATTTTCTTTTGATTGTATAATCTTTTGTTCTTCATATTCTATCTTACTTTTTCGTCCCACCACATTCCATGCATTCTTTTCTTACAACTTTCCCTTGTTAGCGGTGCCTAAGAAAGATGGTTCTGTCCGTGTATGCGTCAATTTTAGACGTTTAAATGAGAAGATGATCCCTGACCGCTACCCAGTCGCGTGCATACCAGATCTTTTTGTTGAAATTGGGGGACATAATATTTATAGGTCAATTGATTTGGCGCCGGTTGTTTTGCAGGTCCCTCTTTGTGAAAGTAGCAAGGAATATACTGTTTTTTCAGTGCCCAAGGGACACTATGAATTTATGCGAATGCCTTTCAGTTTATCAGGCAGTTTGATGACCTTTACCAGGTTGGTGAACACATTTTTGCACGGGTTATTGGTCAAAAATGTTTTTGTGTATATGGATGACATCCTGGTCGCAACGGACACGATCGCGCAACACCTGGAAGTGCTTACAGAAGTACTTAGGAGGCTTAGATTAGCGGGGTTGAAAATTAAGCTAGCCAAGTGGTCGTTCTTGAAAAAGCAGATCACATATCTAGGCCACATCATATCCAAGGAAGGGGTTAGAGCAAATGACGATAAAGTCAAAGCAATAGCGAATTTTCGCACCCCCAGATCAAGGAGAGAGATTAAGTCATTCCTGGGTATCGCCGGTTTCTTCAGGAGGTTTGTGAAAGGGTTCTCTAATATAGCAGCTCCCCTAACTGATGTGTTGCGGGAAGACGTTCAATTTCAATGGAAGGAACCTCAGGCGGAGAGTTTTCAAAAACTCAAGGACGCGCTAATGAATCCCCCTGTTTTGAAGTTTCCAGATTTTAGCGAACCTTTTACATTAGTGACTGATGAAAGCCAGGAAGGTATAGGTACTTGCCTTTATGTAAAAGTTTGATGGGAAATTCCATCCTATAGCTTTTTATAGCAGGAAGTTCAGGACAAAAGGCAGCAACGAGAAGTCCATCGCCACCATAGATAAAGAAGCCTTTGCAATAGTGTCGAGCTTAGATCATTTTAAAATGTTACTGATGGGGAATGAAATATAAGTTCTTACAGACCACAAGCCATTTCTGGATCTTTTTAATAAACCCGATTTGTAGCCTAAAAGAGCTCGATGGTTTTAAACTATCAGAGATTTTGATGCTAAGCTCAAATATATAGTGGGCAAATTTAACGTAGTTGCTGATGCTCTCAGCAGGAGTTTTCACGACACAGAAGGTTTCCAAGTCGCGCAAGTCACTAGCAAGGCCATACAATGGGATATACCTCTCATAGAGCAAAGGGAAGATGAAGACGAGATTTTAGCAGATGCAAAAGCGTTTCTAAGAGGGGAATCAGTTAGGAAACGTTATAAGTTGCCTTTTTCGGGTTTGGAGTTGGAGGGTATTTTTGCTTAGGAAAATAAAAAATAAGTTGAGAACCAGTGAAAGTAAAGGAGATACGACACAGATCGTAATTCCGAAGGTCCTAATTCCAGCGGCTTTGGATATAGTTCATTGCAGGTTCGGTATTCCACACTCGGGAATAGAAAAAACGTAAGATGAGGTTTGTGCTAAATACATGTGGAAAAACATGGGGAAAGATGTGGAAAATTTTTTAAGGAATTGTACGGTGTGCAACGCCTGCAAGGACAACTTCATGCAAATTAGGATCGTATCCTATACCGAGTAGACCTCTGCAGAGAATACATATGGATATCCTGGAGAATTTTTGTGGTCTAGGTATGGGAACAAGTGCTTGTTAGTGATAATAGATGAACTTACAAGGATAGTAGAAATTTTCCCAATTAAGCATAAAACGGCCGAAGAAGTAGCCATAGCGTTTTTCAATGGTATAATTTGCAGATATGGCTCACCCGAAGTTCTATTAACCGACAATGGGAGGGAATCTGTGAACAAAACCTTGGAATGTTTAGCTGAAGTCATGGGGATACAGAAAACAGAAAGTAACAATTTTTCCATGCAGACCCGAAGCTAATGGGTTGTGCGAACGGGCAAACAGGAAAATGGTAGGTGGTAATGATAAGAATTCGGACATATGTTAATGTTGTTAGACATAGTATTAACACTATGGTTAGTGATTCCATTAAAATATCCCCATTTGAAGCTTTGTTTGGTTGTCCAGCACGAGGCACACTTGATTTGCTAACTATACCTCATCATGGGGAGGATACGATCGAGGCCTTGACATCCACAGTGAGAGAGAGAGACATGATTGTCTCAGCCGTAATCTCGAATGCACAACCAGAGATATGGTACAGAAGAGTAATAATAAAACATCTGATCCCAAGATCAATGTCGGAGACAAGGTATTTTTAAAACTTAACGTGAGGAATGAACTAAATTACAAATTAGGCCCGAAGTTTGAAGGTCCTTTTAAAGTCATTGAAGAGAAAATTGCAAACAGATTTGTAGTCTTAAAGGAAAAAATAGGTCGGTCGAGGCTAACACATATCTCGAAATTGAAAAGAATTGGTTGTGGTGATTAATATACTGTCGTGCAAATTGCATTTTTTTTTTCTTTTTTTTCTTGCTGTCTGTGTTTTGCAATTTCGTGGCGGAATGCTTTTACGTTTTTTTTTTCTCTTTTATTTCCTTCTACTGTTTTTTTTTTCTTATTATGCGCAAATCTGCAGCTTTTTGGTGTAAGATTTCAGGGTTAATATTTTACGTGGGAATGTGTTGTAATACGGCAAATGTTTGTCTTCGCTGAGAAACGTGATGATAAATATGTGATTACTCCTGTATTTGATATTTGGGGCTGAATTTTTGGGGTTTCACGAGCCGAATTGATAACATTGGGGTTTATATAATTCGGGTAATGTCCTGGGGAGTTAAGATTTAAGGGCAATTTTTTGGGCGGGACCATATTCTTTGTGTGTGGGGTTATTAATTAAATGGAGGAAATATTCTTATCACTGGAGTGGTGTTATTATTAGATGGGGTGATTATATATATATATATATATATAATATATATCATATATATATATATATATATATATATTATATATCTATATAATATATATAGTATATATATATATATATATATATATATTATTTATAAGGAGATAGCATTAATCCTTGGGGGTGACTTTTTTCTTTTTTTTGGCGGTATAGGAATATAATTAATTATGGAATGTGAGTTTATCGTAGTTTTTGTCCCGAATAGGTGATAATTTTTTATATAATTGGGCAGTATCGTTTGGGAGAGTTATGCCTTTGAGACAATTTCAGAGCACCTTGGTCATGTCCTGGAGATAGTTCTGTGAAACGTGCTGATGTGGTTTCAGTATAGAACATTTTGTGAGAATCATGAGTTTCTAGCATTGCGAGTCTGACTATGCTGCAGTTCGAAGCACCTGAGGTGTTCACAGGTGGATTTTTTGCTAATGTTGCTGTAATGAATCCGGTTGCGGATTTTTCCCTTTGGAATTGATTACTCGGGGATTTGCACTATTCTCGTAGATGTTGATTATGGCATTCCACGGGAATGTATCATGTAAGGGGATTCTTTTCCTGTCGTTTCTGGTCGATGGGATTGCTGTGGTAGCAAATTCCGTAACGGTACACATTCCGTTTTGGGAAATATATTGAATTATATAGGTTTCTTTTTCTCTTATGTGCGCTGTGTAATGGGGGAAAGTTCACTCATTATTGTTGTTATTATCTTGTTTTTTCCCCTTTTTTCTTTTTTTTCTTTTCTTCCGAGAGATGTAATGGGGGTTAAGTTCTAAATAAATAGTATTTCTATTTTAAAAAATAGGAGATATAATTTGTCAGGGTATGTGAGTTAGATAGAAGGGGTGTTTGGCATTATATTTTATGGAGGTTAGTTATATAAACCATAAAAGGGGTTTTTGCTGTTAGACTTTATGGGTTCTCTTTTGATAGTGTGTTTGTCATATATGGGATTATTTGTGAGGATTCTGTGGGTAAAGATTATATTTTGTTTAGCGAGGAATTTTTAATATTTGACTAGGAGATTGAGTATATTAATTAGTGACGGATTTGTGGGGTAAAGCAAGACTTTAGTTATTTTATGACCATGTAGATCTTTTAAATATGGACACACAATGACTTTAGAGAATTCCCAACTCTACGTGATGGTGGCGATGGAAAAGACGTCATTCTACAGTACCAGAGGTCGAGTCAAGTCTACACACGAATGGCGTTTCTATGGACTGCCTTTGCAAAGGATGAGATGTCTTCGATATACCGTCTCAGGATACGTTCTGGGATAAATCAGGAGTCTACAATCTTCGATGAGGCGGGTGCGAGTAGCACTTGCATGGAAGTCACGGGATATTTCCTTGACAACAGGGTGGTGACCATGTTTCCTTCAGTAGAAAACGTCAAATCTACAGTTTCGCGATGAGAGGGTTTTGGATACACTCACGAGGGTCGCAGACGCTGAAGAATGGAGGCGCGTGACTGAGTTGTTCCGAGGTTGGTTTTATGTTCTTGACCTGCATCCACAACTATTTCGTCGAGTTCTGCTATCTTAGTGACGAGGATGAGCCTTTCTTTAGTATTGACCATTACACTATACCAAATAATTAATGATCATGTTGGAGGTGATATACTGATCACAATTTGTGCGCTAGGAGATTTCGTTAAACTCTTGTGCATTTGACGAAGCACAAGGGCTCCAGCAACGGAGATGGCCCTAAGTCATGTGGTAATTGATACATTGTGCATTAGTTGCTGATGTGGTGTGCGACAGGAGCGCACAGAGGACATAGGTGGCCGAGCCATCTTACAAGTGTGTAATGTTAGTGAATCACATATCATGTCTTGGTTGGAGACAGGCTGAGCTGTAGGGGCAGCTTTCTTGAGTGAAGGAATTTGGTACGTAAGCGTTTCAACCGAGAGACCGCTCGTCTTGTCGTCAAGCATGTACATTCGTTTGTACGGATGTTACAGGTCTAATAGACCAGGGCACTTGCAAAAGTCCCATTCCTTTTGGTGAGAAGAAAGAGGTCAGTTGGTACACATCAGGTGTCGGGAGAGAAAACCCCCATCGTAAAGGTATGGCACATATTTTTGTAAGACTTAGAAAACCATTACCTTTGAAAGGAGAGAGAAGTGTGAAATACATTCTTTTACTTAATTACTTTGAAAAGAGTGGTGTGTGAAGTGTATCTTTTCTCCAATGTTATCTTTATCACAGATGGGTTCTATTCCATGGTACTAGAGAGCGGGATTCTCTAACCTGACTAATATAATGACCCATTGACATTTTGGGTCTGGGAGTGAATCCTTAGTCAGGAGGGTAGAGTGATAACTTACTAGTTTTCTTTATGGGCAGATTTGGGTTTTTGTGATTTACTATGACTTGTTAATCATTATGTTCTATTCTATATTCATCTGCTTTGGGTAATATAGTATTTTTTTGTATTTACGTGATCTTAATAGCCTAATAACATGTTTGCAGACAGAGGGCACCATTGACAACAGGTAAAGGTTTCCAATTTGTGTACTTTTAATGAAAGGGTGGTTAGATATATATATAAGATATATATATATATATATATAGTATATATATATATATATATATATATATATATATATCTATATATATATATATATATATATATATATGTATATATAAATTGTGTATATATAGTACATCAATAATCATAATTTTTAAAGTATCTTGCTTCTTTCATCGAAAATATCAAGAAGCACGTAATAGGAAACACTTATTTCCTTATTTCTTTTCACTGCTTCACAAGAGTTCATATTTCCGGAAAAGGAAAGTGTAAGGTCTGCAAGACCACGACTCTGGCCTGTCTAACGTAATTTCCCAAAGAATCGACTCTTGGATTGTTCTAAAATGAAGCAATAGCAAACATTATGCGGATGTTGATAAGAGAAAAGGGAAACCCAGTTAAGTCGTCATTAACACAAATGCGGAATCTTAGCGCGTTTGATCATTCTTAATCAGAAATTCTTGAATATATTCGCTTCTCTCATTTGCAGTTTGGGACCTTCAGTGTCTTCGGAATATGGCGGGCCTTTTCACTCCTCTCCTTTAAATCGTTCTCGTTTTGCAACGGCCCTCCGGGAAACTGGATAATGCACGCGGACTTGGAGGAACATTAGACGACTTTAATTCTTCCTGATCGACATCCACCGAGCTGTATTAAGGATCAGGAGCTTTAATCTTTCTAAAAGCTCAAGGAATATATGTAGGTCTTTAATGAATTGCATATATGGATTTAGTAGTCATCAGCATCAGGTGAACAAGAACTCCGATGTCGTAACTACATAAGAACGAAAAACATATACGTAAGAACGATTTAGCTCATCAGGCATTGAATTGTCAAAACGACAAGAAATAGGACTATTTTAAAACAATCATTGTATCTGCAGTCTAGCAGCACTCATTCAAAGCTAGTATGCACGTTTTCAATGTGTCGTTTTGAAATCTGCAACATTTCAAATAATTTCGAAAAGCAACTTTTGGAAAAAAAATCGATGAAGGAGATTTTGTCAAAATCTTCTACATTTTATTTTCAGTCATTCCATTTTAACATTCACGAAGATGAAATATAAAAATTAAGTAAACAATGAAAATACCGAAGCCCACAAATCATTTAATGAACTTTAAAAAACGATGTTTTATAATAATACTTAACTTTTTCTGAATTTTACTTATTTTTTTATGTATGAAAACTAGCAAATTTATTAATGTGCGCATGCATTCCAGGTGTAAAAGCATATACCTTGTACGGTTTAGTTCTTTTAAATTTCATTTTCATGAATGACCTATTTGGTCCCAGTTCTTGGCCTGGCGTAGACTTGGTATTTCATTCTAATCCTCCGGGCCAGCCCTATGAGACCTGATTGTCATTATCAATCACTGTTTTTTTTTTTTTTTTCATTCTCCTCAGATGCCTTTAAAAGAAAATCCGATCATGCAGATGATATTAAGAGACTCAATGAGACTATCTGCTAAAAGGAAAATATAGTGTGGAAATCAAAATGATAATGAATAATTTTAAACACAAGGCACCAGAAGTGGAATTAGTAAGGTTACAATTAAAAATTTTACCAGACATTGCATTAGAAAAAATAGAATAGATATACAATTGGGCTCTGTCAACGGAATATTTTCCAATTATATTCAAGAATGCATTAAAGACATTAATACAGAAACCAGGAAAAGATGCGTGTCAGGTACAGAATCATAGACCAGTATTATTACTAAAAATACCAGGTAAAATAATAGTAAAAACTGGTGAAATGTTAGTGTTGTTCCTAGAAGGTAAACGGTTACACATAAAAATCAATATCAATTTACAAGAGGAAGAGGAACCCAGGTTGCAATAGCAATGATATCCCCCTCGATGTGGGACTACCTTGACGTGGTGACGGGGCTCTTGATCCCCAGGAATTAGTTCCCAGGTTTGAGTCCAATAGTCTCATATACTTTGTATATATATTTGGAATAATTATGTGGAATTTTCCACTTTTTGTCAAGAATTATTGACCTGACAAATAGGAAAAGATATAGCTGGAAATTGGGTTTATATCCGAAGCTAAATAGTGGGAACTGTGGTGGGACCATCAACTGCCTGATTATGTTCGGATCTGAGAGTTTTCAGGCGGAACTATTCTGCAGGACTGGACCACGGATTGCAGGGGGCTCTGGTTCTGGATATAGGACTCTCGGCCTTCTTTTCTGTTTACCCATAATGTGATTAGGGTGGGGATGATTGTATTCTTGTAATACTCTCAGTTTTATCAAGCAGGTTTGGCTTACACTTTTGCCATTCTATTCATGTTGTGCCATCCCCTTTGGGAGTCGGTTTCTCACTTGTGCCATTGGTGGAAGAATAAACTCCATGAAAAGCTGATGATATCTTTTTAAGGTTTCCAGGTTTATTTTTTTCCTTCCCCTCTCAAATCTGGGTCCTATGATGGTGCTCTTCTGGCACAGAAGACGACCTCTGCACCCACCATGGAGATTCAAAATTCTCCAAATGTTGATGACTTCTCCAAAAATAAATTGATAAAAAGCAGTAATAACGAATCTCATCCTCCTCCTGACTGCCACTCCCCCGGTTTCTCTAGCCTTCATTGATGACGAATTCAATTAAGAACACAGACTTTTCTAAGAAATCATCATCCAAAGTTAATAACTCAACACAGCCAGGTTGTGTGAAAAATTTGAGAATGCTCCATATGGAAAATTTACCAGTCAATTGTGATTGTGAAATGATCTCGACATCTTTGAAATCATTTGGAAAGTCGCAGAAATCAGAATTACCTTTATTGATAGTGAAATAAATGGGAAGCTTGGGTTACCTTTAGTAGCCGTGATGAGGCTCTAAAGGCTAGAGTATGGTAAGTGCCATACAAATTGGTCAAGCTACAGTACGAGGAGCCTTAACAGACAAAGTACCCAATGACTGGGACGTTTATTTGCCATCTTAATGGGCTATGATAAGCCAAGGAGAAAGTAGATTTCATAAGTAAGAACTCCTAAACCTCCTATGTGGCTGGTAGCTTCAGCCAAGTAGGAAAATTATAACTACAACAAATTTTGCAGGTTTCTTCAGAAAAAAGTGGGAGGAATAAAGATCGGTAATATTTCTCGTTTTGGGAAGAACACCGTTCTTATTCATGCCGAGTCTACAACCCAAGTATATATGCTGACCTTGGACATTAAAAGTGATGAAAGATCAAACCCCACTTAAGCTTCAGGTATGGGAGAGGAGTACTATTTGATAAAGACCTATATGACATGACACAAGAAGAAATTCTAGAAATGAGATCTACTTCAGTTTGGAAAGTGAAAAAGGCAGCTATTGCCAACAAGATCATTTTAACCTCCGTAGACCCTGAAGTACAGACGGCCAACAAAGAATTGGCGAAGTTTCTTAATTCATTGTTCGTTATGGAAATATTGCCATATGTAGGTGCCAGATTACTTACTTAACTATAAATAACATTTCCTTTCAAAGGTGCTATACTTGAAATAAATTACATTAGAACTGAGTAGACTTATTCATCATATTAAAGATAATTATTTTGCAAAGTAAGGAAAATATATACC
>NC_087209.1:82035484-82050484 GCF_015104395.2 Macrobrachium nipponense
TTTTTTTTTTTTTAAGATGAAAGATAAAGTTTCTTTGAACGAAAATATTTTATAAACATGCATTTTAAGGCGTCCGTTGTCGGTGCGGGGAATTTTAAATAACCGTTTATCATTAGTGAGCTTTCACGAGATGGAGTTCGTAGTGAGAACTTCGGAATTCGGATCTAGTCGCCTGAGATGTAGAAGAGTGCGGAGGTGGTGTATAAGAGTGATGGAAGGATTAGGCCGATGTTAATAAAGTATCTCCCAATAAAATGTATTATTTAGGTTTTGAAGAAAAAAAATGCATGCATCATTGAAACCGTTTCCCTCCCTATCCGTGGTATTCACTGGCCACCGATAAATAACAAAACAAAAAGATTAAGCTTAACTGAATCTCTCATCCATCAAAGATAAGTTTGCTTATTCATTAGACTTATTCATTAGACAACTATCAAAGACTTCAAGTGTAGATTTAAAAATCTCTTCCTCTCCATCTAAAGTATTCATCAGACACCAGTCTTGTTCTCATGTGGTGCTTCGAGGTATTCCACATCTAGGCCCATGTTCTAAATTTTGCTGTTCTTTAAACAATTTTATTCATCTATGTATGATTCTCTCCGGTTTAAGCTTTCTTTATATCTGTCCAACAGGAACTTGCACCGAATGCAGTGCAATAATTCTCTCGCTCATCGAGGGATGTTTCTTAGACCGATAAATGACACATTGACATTAGATTCCCGTGCACATAACATAAAAAGCACTGTTAAGATACCGTTTTTTGTTTCTTTTTGTTTTTAAATTTGATAACGTTTTGTGAGATTCCAATGTTTTCTGTAAAATCTAACAAATGGAATAGTTCAACTACCTTCAACTTAATATTGAAATGATAATTTAAGGACTATGTTCATGCGATACTACTAGTGATAGGTGTCTATCTATTTGGTAATTTACATCTATGGTTGTGATATGACGTTTTTATCACTTTTGCTATATGGAAAATAGTTTTACACAATAACATAGCATAATTTGTCCCTAAATGATATCAGTGACTGTTTTTAACGTCATTGCACATTATATCTTCCATCTTTGAAAAGAAAAATAGATAAATAAGGCATGAATCGTGCGTCAGGCAGGTGAAGGAAAAATTATGAAACTCTGCCACGAGTTTTTTGGCCGACAGTACCTTCTCAAGTCATAGTTGAAAAAATGAAAGGTATGGGTAACGTTCATTCCGCAGCAAAGACCAATGCGTGCTATCATTGTTTCCAGTTTGGGCCACTCATCAAAAAAAACTGTGAAAATGCAAAACTTTTTTATATATTGCTCTGGTGGCCATCATGATGATGAATGGTATAGAAAAGCCAAAGGTGTGACTTGTCAACTGGAACACAAATCCAATAAAAAAATGGCGAAATATACAAATTTGAATTGTCTGCACTAAATAAAGCCAATACAGAGCATATAAGTATTGGTTTTGCAAAAAGACAGTTAGGATAACAACCTAGGAGCTATTCTGAAGTTCTTGATCCCTATCTTCCACTAGGGGTGTAGCCATCTGGGTCAGGTGCTCGCCCTGTTGAGGCTAGAGTGTAATCCTCCAAGGAGGATAAGAGGGCACTCAACCCCACTACCTTGGAATTGTCTCAGGCTGCATCTCTGCCTGATTTAATGAAGACTGAGGACCAAAAGAACCAAAAGAGGACGTTCTCCCTCATCCTCTCCTCCTTCAAATCCAATTAAACTTGCATCACTTAGTAATAGATACGAAGCACTAAGCTTGAAGCTTGAATTCAAACAATTTGACAAGAAAGGGGAACAAAATAATAAACCAAACCTGTCAATACCAGTCTTTTCCAAATCATCTCCTGATAATGCTCATAAACTGAAGAGAGTAAATGAGAGGGCTCCATCCAAAGGGCCTTCCACCAAGCCCCCAAAAATAGAGCTAAAGGTACTGCTCCATGACCATAACCTAGGCATTGTGTGTCTCCAGGAAACTAAGCTAGGAAGCACATAGATAGAGCTAAGGGAGGTGCAGCAATTACTGCGCATAAGTCGTTGGAACACTCCTTTCTATCAATTAGTACACATCTCCAAGCTGTAGCTGTAGCTTTCATTTTAGACAAGCAGATTACCCTCTGTTCCATCTACCTTCCTCCTGATTTGGATTTTACTTATAATGATATTCATTTACTGATCAATCAACTTCCTACGCTGTTCCTCCTCCTTGGAGATTTTAATGCTCAAAACCCCATTTGGGGTAGGAACATGGTAGATGCAAAGAGTAGGATGTTGGAGGGTATTGTGAATGGTCATGATATCACTCTACTTAATAATGGAGCCATGACATATAATCTCTACTCCAATACTACTCGGCTATTAATCCAAGCATTTGCTCATCTAGTGTTTATATTGATTATGAATGGTCAGTTAATGAATATCCAAATGGGAGTGACCACTTCCCAATTCATATAAAATTGGTTAACAATCAGCCATCTGAGTCACCTCCTAAATGGAAGGTAGATGAAGCAGACTGGAAGAAATTTAGCGAGTCTGCTCTCATGGAGAAGAATGTAAAATCATTTCCATCCATTTCAGAGAAATATAATTATTTTAATGACAGTACCATCAACAGTGCAATTGCCTCTACTCCAACTACGAAAAGGAAGCTCTCTAGACCAGTGGTTCCTTGGTTGAACAAAACCTGCAGTGTTATAAGAAAGATCACCAGAAAAAGTCATAAAAGTATAAGTGGAGTGGAATCACGCAAGCCAAAGTTATTTACCAACGTGCTGTGGCCAAGCAAAATGAATATTTCAAACAGGCAAAAAGAGAGTCTTGGATGTGCTACATAAATGGCATTAGATAAAAAAACACCATACAAAAAGATTTTAAAGAAAATTAAAAAACTATATGGCAAGTTTGTCCCTGAACCTCTGCCAACCCTTAAGATAATCGGTGACCTAATTACCCAACCAGATATAGTGGCAGAAAAATTATGAGAACATTTCTCGAGCATATTGAGTAGTGAGAATATTCTCGAAAATTCCAAGACATTAGAAATGCCCAGATTTCTCTTGATTTAAGTGAAAATAATTTTGAGCCACATAATGCAAAATTTACACTACAGGAACTGAAAGATGCCTTGTAGAATACCAAAGCATCAGCCCTTGGTGAAGATAAAATACCTTTTGAAATACTGAAACTTCAAAGAAATTTCTTCTAGATATAATAAATTAAATCTGGGAAACTGGTATCATTCATAAGAGCTGGAAATTATCATTAATCATCCCTAGGAAGAAACCAAACAAGGATCCTTCTTTACCCAGTAGCTACAGACCAATAGCTCTCACCAGTTGTGTTTGTAAGCTGATGGAAAAGATGATCAACACCAGACTTTTATGGCACTTTGAAGCGAATAAATTGCTTTTTCCATTCCAATTTAGCTTTGGATTCCTTCCTCAGGCTCTTAAACCAAATACACCTAGGTTTTCCTAAACAAAACCAAAGAATAGGAGTTTACTTTGATTTGGAAAAGGCTTATGACACCACCTGGCGCTTTGGTATCATAAAAAAGTTGTATAAGATGGACGGGCATTAAAGGAAAAATTATCTGAAAGAGTTGGAAATCATGTATCACAACCTTTCCTACAAGAAGAGGGAGTTCCTCGGGGTAGTGTCCTTAGTGTCACCCTCTTTGATATTGCTTGTAATAATGCTTTAGAAAATATACCATCACCCTCTTACCTCCCCACTGAATTTTTACTAGTACATTATCATTCACGTATTCATTATTAATCATATATTAATTTATATATTTCATCTTCATTAGGGGCTAAATAATCCTGATGGGTCTCGGCACTTGTTCTTGAAGACCTCAATTTCATAATCAATCAATCATCCCTTCCCCCTCCCCCTTCTGGAGCATGCAGTCAAATGTCAATATAGCTGTGTCCTCCTCCACCCCTTCACCCTTCCATCCCATACTTCTTCGTTTCTTCTATCCCCTCCTCTCCCCCGCCTTACACCCCCCCCCCCCCTTTTACGGAGCACAATATCAAGTGTTAATTTAGCTGTGTCCTCCCCTCACCATCCACTCCCCTCCCCCTTCTACCTCCCAATAGTGTTAAGAAATGGCAGAATCTTGCTTGCCTTGCAGATATCCAAGAAGGAAACTGACATTTCCTATCTATGAGATCAATAACGACCCTAGCCAAAACGATGCAAAAGTATTCATAGACATATTGGAAGGGTATGATCTTTCAAACTGTAGCAAGTATGCAAAAAATATTATAAAAATAATTGAAGGAATACCAAATAAAATTGTAGTGATCAAGAGACTTATAAAGAAAATTTACATCAATCAATACATTCCAATAAAGAAAATTTACATCAATCAACACATTCCAACAAAGAAAATGAATAAGGTGAATATAGTGAATGTACTGATTGATGCAATAGGAAGACAAATGCCTAAGGCATGTAATCCATGTAAGGTGTGGTATAGCATTGTAAATCCACAAAACCTGATCAGGGAATGATATGCATGCCACTCATCCTCAATGTGCAGAAGTCCAGCAAAATAAAAATAAGGACACATGAGTATTTTGCTCAACATGTCGAATATGGATAGATAATGTTATTAAATCAAGACTTAATGTGCAAATAGTAGAGGAGAAGAAAATGAAGGAAGGAAGGAGGAGAGGATAAATGGAAAAAAAGGAAAATTAAGACGAAGTGAATGAAAAAAATAATGAAAACAAAGAACAGGACAAGAATATGGATGCAGATACTCATTGATACTACATATGAGGCAATCTAGCAGCATACATATGATGAACTAAATTACGACATGACAACACAAAATAAAATCCCGAAGAGGCTGTACCCATATCTTCATACCGATGGGAAAGAGCAAGAAAAGAAAAGAAAAGAAAGACACAGTCTGCATCCTTTTGAAAAGAGGGAATTGCAGATTCGGTGACAGATGTCACTACAAGCATCCCAAGATATATCACAATTATGAGATTTATGGCAAATATGCATATCTAGACGGCTATAAGGATGAATGCAGCGATCTACATCCAAAAATAAGCAAAAACTTGAAAGAAGGAAAAGGATGTAAGTTAAAAAAAAAATGTAGATGTATGCACCCTGTAGCCATGAATAAAAATCAAATAAATAATAAAAATCAAAGTAAAAATGAAGCAAATAAAGAAAGGAACAATGAACATGAGGTGAAGAAAAAAACAAGCCATCACCACATTATGAAAATTAATGTCAGCATCGAGATTTCAGGCATCAGCACCAAGGTACAGTGCAAGGAACAAGCACTGTATATACAATGCCAGGGGATGGTGCAGATACAGAGATAAATGCAGATACATACTTAGAATGAATAAATATGAAGAAGGAAGATTAAATGTATTGGAAAGGTTGGATTTTTTAATGTCAGTATTTCTGGAAATGAAGAAAAGAGCAACATGTCAGAAAGGAAAGAAACATGGGAAAATCCTTATTATTACCCATATTAAATGATGGGGATAACACACAAACCATCATAGTGATGAATGTACAGGGTTTAGTTACAAGTAACTCAAAAAGAAAAATAAAGTTCTTAGAAGAACTAACCCAAACTGAAAAAATAGATATAATGAATATAAGTGAAACCTGGTATTCCCAAGAGACTGGTCATGATGATCAGATAAGGGGGTTCCAAACTTATAGATCAGATAGAAAAATAGGAATCAAGTTGGAACCGAGATATGTGGGAGACATAAATCAAGGAAAAATTTTTGAGAAATATCGTAACACAGAATGTGAATTAATAGTGATAGAATTTGAATCTGAAAAATTAGTGAACATCGTAATATACAGACCCCCTAATACTAAAGAGTTTGACATTATAATAGAAAAATTGGATGATAAATGTAGAAATCACAAAGATTGAGCTATACTCCTTCCTATCTGGAGACTTTACCTTTCCTTTCGTAGATTGGAAAGAACTAATAGGAGATTATGGTTGTATTTATACACATGAAAAAGAGAGTAATAGTAGTGCAGAAGATAAGAGGCAATTTGAAAAGCTATTAGGTATGCTACTAGAACACAACATTCAGCTAATAAATCACCTACTGTAATGGTAATTTATGTATAGCAAAGAAAGATAAAGGAAAGGAAAACGCATCTTTGAGAAATTCTATAGCACGGAGGCATTCGCGCAGGTGTTGGAGGTACCTGTTCTCACGGTTGTTCTGGAATCGTTGGGCGTGTTGTGGAGCGCAACACGTGCCTAAATGTCAGGAGAAACGCAGCGAAATATGATGCAATATTCAGTCGGAGTCCTTCTAAGAAGTTCTAGTAATCTTGGGAGTCTATGACGTTTGCAGTAGGCTCCGCCCCCAGAATGCCGTATAAATAAGACGGACGAAGTAGGAGAAAGCAGAGATTATTAGTTAAAGTTAATCACAGAGATCAGAGATTATCAGTTAGTCACAGAGTAAGAGATCATTAGTAAGATCAGTGACAGCTCAGCAGCCGAGATCAGAGATCATCCGAGAGAGATAAGAGAAGAAGGAACCGACGAAGAAAGAGAGAAAAAGGCGCTCGTGAGTTTGATCGGATTCTGGTCAAGTCGTCTTCAGGAGTGGACGACCGAGTCATTTTGACATTGAGCCAGACTCAGAGAAAAATAAAACGTCCTGTAGAGGTTTTGGGGAGTTCCTGCCCTTCAAGTATCAAGAGTAGACATTATTTTCTGCAATACCGAGGCAAGAAGGCGTCTACAATTACAGTTCTCCTTTTGTGAAGCCATCGTTTCGAGTTGCAAAACTGGTCGGCAAGTACTTTCATTTACCTCATGTTCCCCCAGTTCATGCAGTAAGACTTTTGCTTTTTTATGTAATAGGAGACACCATTCTGCATTTATCTTGTTAGTAAGCTTGTAAATAAACCTTTGTTGTGTTAGTGTTTCTTCTATGTTCGTATCCCCAGTTTCAACAGTTGGTGATGAATTCTTTTTTTTTATAATAATATCGAACCATGAAGCGGACTCTCTCGGGTTCGTAAACACCTGCCAACAAGAAAGGATAATATTTGTGAACGAGGTGAATTATGTTAAAGAAATAAAATTGTATAATACAAGTATTTCAGAGCTTAATGTCATAGAATTAACAGTCCGTTCCAAAGCAAGTGAAAACAGAGATAAGCTAGAGATGAAAAAGTGGGAAGGATATGGAAAATACAATTTCTATAGTAAGAATATAAAATGGTCAGAAATAAATGAAGAATTAAACAAAGACTGGGAAAACATATTCCTAAGTGATAATATACAGGTAAATGCAGATATATTATATATAAAATATTAGAGAAAATAGTGGACAAGTATTTACCAAAGAAGAGAAGTAAACATCAGTCATGCATACCAAGAGACGGATGGATCTTGTTTCAGAAAATAAGAAAGTGGAAAAAAAGTCTTGCACAAGAAAAGAATGCATGGAAAGTGATGGAACTAAAAGGTAAGATAGAAAATGCAGAACAAAAGATTATACAATTAAAAGAAAATGAAAAACAGGATTTAGAAGAGACCCAAGAAAATATCAAGCAAAACCCCAAACTATTTTACTCATATGCGAAAAAGATAAATAAAAGAAGAGTAGAAATAGGCCCTCTAAGAAATGAAGGGTGATTAATGAATGAAGAAAAGGAAATATGCAAAATATTAGCAGAAAGATATGAGAGAATTTTCACCTATAATTGATAATGAAGATAACGATACAGAAATGAGAGATGAAAATAGTGAATATTTATCAGACTTAGATATTAATGAAGCCGATATTGTGCAGGCTATTAATGAAATTAAAAATGGATCAGCAGCTGGACCAGATGGCATCCCTGACATTTTGTTAAAGAAAGTAGTTCATTCTATCACAAAGCCACTCACAATATTATTAAGATGAAGTGTAGATGCAGGCAATATTTATGATGAACATAAATTAGCATATATTATCCCTACTTTCAAAAGTGTATGAAAGGGTAATGAAGAGAAATATAATGAGACATTTAAAGAAAAATGATTTGTTTAATATAGGATATCATGGTTTTGTACTCAGAAAAAGTACACAAACCCAACTGTTAGTCCACCGTGAGAACATATATAAAAATATGATAAACAAAAAAGAAACAGATGTGGTTTACCTAGACTTTTCAAAAGCTTTTGACAAGGTAGACCATAATATATTAGCAATGAAAATTAGAAAATATAATATTATGGACAAAGTAGGAAGATGTATTAAAGAATTTTTACAAAACAGAAAACAGATAGTGATTGCAAACAATGAGAAATCGGATGAAGCTAAGGTAATATCCGGTGTGCCACAAGGTATGGTGTTATCTGCGTTGCTGTTTGATATTATGATTGCAGACTTAGACAGTAATGTTGAAGACTCGGTAGTGAGTAGTTTCGCCACAACTCGCTACAAAGAGACCTAAACGCTATTATGAATGGGCAGAGATAGATAGGATGGAATTTAACTGTAATAAATTTGAATCAATAAATTATGCATATAGGGGACCTAATAATGAGACAATCACAAATAAGGAAGCAGTTAAAGAACTTGGTGTGATGATGAATAAGAACATGTTTTCCTCTCTGTGTGTCTGGGGGCGGATGTGTTGGAGGTCTCTCTCGTGTTTCTTCACAGAAAAGAAGGGTTTTTTGCCCTTGGTGATTATACCTCTTACAGTAAGCAATGTGTTAATAGTGTCTCCACGTAATACCCGGCGTGTAAGCCGGAGAGTGTTGTGCAATTGCAGATATACTAATATTTTTTCTGCTCCAATCAGTGCCTTAAAAATCTTTCAAATCACAGCTACTCGAGGCCTGTTGGTCCTGGGAAATGGGTAAAAGAATGCAGTGTATGTGGGTATTTGCTTGACCTCTTCCCTTACCCCACAAAAAATGTCTCCGACCAACTTCTATCCGTTGCGCAATGGACCCTGGCATCTACTGGTGCCTGTGCCCCACACGCGAGTTCCGTACACGTGAACAATTGTCTACTTTATACAATACCAATCGAACCGTTCGATGTCAAGTCCGTTATACAATCTGTCAGTGATGCCTTCTCCGATGAGGAACAACGTGCATATACGAAATGCAAAGATCTGATAACAGAGAGCATTCTCAAGGAGTGATCCGCGAAGAACTTGTCCTGTCACAAGAAAATATCATATATCACTAAGTGGCTAAGGACCTGCTCGGTGGAAATCTACGCCGATGACCCTTACAATCTGCCTCCAAAAGGACCTGCTGACCTAAGCCTACCTGCGATGTACCACACGGCAGAAAATGCCTTCCAAACAGCAAAATCTCTCTCAGGAATAATTGGAAAAAACTTGGAAAAAATTGAGGAGACAAATGATGAATTATCAAGAATCTGGGACGTGATCAAAGGACAATAGGAATCCCTAGACAGTCTTAAAATGGTGGAAACAAATAACTTCACACAGATCTGGGATGCAACCAAAGGGGTGCAGGGATCGATAGACAATCGCACAGATAGCCACCAGACTCCTATGAATGCGGCATCCAGTTTTTCCTCGCCTCCCAGCAACACGGAAGTGCCCCCCGTCACCTATAGACCATTCTGAGGGGACTGTTGGTTTCCCAACCTCTTCTCCCTCCCCAGTGCCTCCGGTGGAAGATAGACCTCCGGTGATGATTACCAGCCCTCGTGATCCTCCCCATCCTATCTCTACCCCGCAACCCCCCATCGGATGCACATGAGAGTGATCATGAGGGGTCTGGCGGCTGGCAGACACAAACAAGCAGAAAGAAGAGAAGAATCTCTCCGTTTGGCTGCTGGACCGTAGCCCAACATTTGTGTTTCACCTCGCCCGACACCTGAGAAGAGATGTCACATAGCAATTCACAATCTGCGCTCATTGGTGACGCTAAACGCCATAGTGGAGAGAGTCAAGTTTCTCACTGGTTCTGACCCACTCATCTCTCACTAACTCCCTTGCAGATTAGCTACCTATTTCAACACTAACGTTCTTAAAGGCGAGAATTTCGGTCCTAATATATTAGTTTCAAGATATAAACTAATCCGGGACCAACCACCCCCAGGGGAACTTACTGACATGCCAACCAGGGTCATTTCCACCGCAAGTACCAGCCAACCCCCCACGGCGAGTGACTGCCCACTTCCTCTGGCTAAACCCCCATCCACCCAAATGATCAGCGCATTCATCTCCCATCTTCGTGAGTAGCCATGGATACATTAAACATTATCTTTTGGAATATTTTTGGCCTCAAGCGGAACATTCCTCTCCTAAACATGTTCTGCAAAAACTTCAAAGGCATCATTGCATTGCAAGAAATGCTTCGCTGGCCACATGACCTTGCCATCTGTGATTCAATTCATGAAGACTTCAGAACCTTCTCGACTTCATCGATGCAAGTTACATTTCAAATCATAGCCGGTCGCCCCCAAAAGGGGGCCTTTCTTTCCTGTGACACAAATCGTTAGACAATATGGTAAAGGTGATGACCTACAGGAGTGACAGATTGGTGGGGCTTCAAGTAACAGTAGGGAACTCTAAAATGCTAATCATTAATGTTTATATGCCATGGGAAAATAAAAATAATTTTGATCATTACTGCATGATCCTAGGGGAGTTACACAGTATTATTCATGATTTTCCTGCTGATCATATTTGTATAATCGGGGACCTTAATTCTCACCCCACAAAACAATTTTATAATGAACTTGCTCGCTTCTGTCAAAATCATGCTCTCCAAATTAGCAATGTAATGCTCCTCCCTCCCTCCTCCTATTCATATGTACATAATAGAGCGGACGCTATTACAACCTCCTGGCTGGACCACTGCATCACATCTCCACAACTTCATGATTCTATCATGACTTGCAATATTTGCTATGATCTTGCAACAGGCAACGGTCACATCCCATTACAGGTGTCATTCAGTACCCTATCCCTCCCTACAGTAAACCCCCTAACTGATCGCCCACCAGTGGTAAACTGGGATTTTAAAAACCAACAGAAAACCATATACTTTAGGGCGACCACGGAAACCAGGTTGTGGTCAATAGTTCAACCGGCAGACGCCTTACTTTGTACTAACACAAATTGTAGAAATGACCACCACAGGAGGGATCTGAATGAATTTTATTCGAATATAATCTTTAATGATCTGTATACATACTCACGAGAAATGTTTTTATTGTGGAGGCAAAATGGTAGCCCCAGGGAAGGGCACACTGCATTACTAATGAGACAGGCGAGAGTGCAGTTCAAACTTGCTCTTAAGCGCTGCAGGTTAAATGAAAACAACAAAGAGCTGATGCACCGTCTAGAAACTTAGAATCTGGTGATTATCCTCGTCTTTGGAAAGATATCCAGTCCTTAAATCCCAAAACTAAAAAGCTATCACAGATATTAGGGTAGGGGAAGCAGTCGGAGATGAAGCTATCGCAAATATGTGGGGCGATCACTTCAACAATATCCTGAATTGCATAAATGATCAGATTCCCAAAGGGATGTGATAATCTCCTTACTGACAACATTCAATTTCATTTTGCAGACCATATTACACCAGGTAACATCAGCGATGCCCTAAACAGCCTACCTAATAATAAAATCCCCGGCTGTGATGATCTTCCTGCAGAGGCTTTCAAATTCTGGCATCCGATAATTTACATTTTTGCCAGCTGGCCTATTCAATGCGTGCATAATTCACTGGTTTCTTCAGACTCCCTACTCTTAGTTCACTTGATAACATTAATCAAAAACAAGTCTAAGGATACAGCTGACCCTGGTAACTACCGAAACGATTGCAATCACAACGATCGCATCGAAGATACAGGAGTCAGTTCTTCTAGTGAGACTTCACCCCTTTCTACACACACTGACAACCAGTTTTGGGTTTAAAGCAAACTACTCAACCGACACCTGCATCTACATACTGAAAGAATTGCTGACTACTACCTATCATCAGCCTTCCCTGTTTTCCTCTGTTTTGTAGATGTAGAGCATATTTGACAGAGTAAACTACCTGAAGCTCTTCCTGAAGCTGCATAAAAGGGGCACACCCCTGTATCTAATTGGCATTTTACGTTGCTGGTTCTCCACACAGCAATTCTGTGTCAAATGGGGTAACGTATTATCGTACACCTTCGGCTCCCTAAAAGGGCTTCAGCAAGGGGGCATTCTCTCTCCATACCTGTTTAATATGTACACGGATGCCTTGAATGTCAAACTGAACTCACTCCCAATCAGATGCACCGTTAATGAAACACCTATAAACAACCTCTGTTATGCTGACGACACGGTTCTGATTTCCCCATCAGTGCAAGGTTTCCAACGGACTCATCGACACTTGCTGCCAATATGCAGAGGAATTTGATATAATCTACAACGAAACCTAGACCCAGTGCATGTCACTGCTCCCGAGATCGCTTAAGCATATTGCAGAACCACAAATTTTCTTCGGAAACCATTGGCTGGCTTTGTGCACGAATTTCCGTATTTGGGTCACATTATCACCGACGACCTAAAAGATACGGCAGACATTGAACAGAGGCGTCGTAAACTATGTGCAACTGGCAACATGATTGCAAGGAGATTTGCCTTCTGTCACCGAGACATGAAACTGCTGCTCTTCCGCTCGTACTGCTACAGTATCTATTGGTGTTCCCTCTGGACGAACTATACCCGAGAGACAATGAGACGCATCACTGTTGTGCACAATGACATTCTGAGACGCCTCACAAACACTCCCCGCTACCACTCCGCCACACACAGATGTTTCATAGAAAACCACTTGGACAATTTACAAATCATTGTTAGGCGAACAATGTCCAGTCTGGTGGTATCCCGACTGAGAAACAGCAGCAACTTGCTCATACAAAGCATCCTAAGGAGCGAAGCAAGAAGATCTAAATTGTGGGAAAGATGGGAAAATGAGGCCTTTGTCCCATAAAGGACTTAATCTCTGTATTGGCAAGATGTCATTGAAGATTTTGTCATTACATTTATCGCTGATATTTTAATTTTTCATTATTACTCTGATTACTATCAAGTTAAAGTTCTTTTTACATTCAATTTTCGTATTTAGCCCTCTGGACCTGACTACTGTAACCACCTAAGGTCTCTAGTTGAAATTTAAGTTATATAATATGTGCACTAACTGTCATTACTCTCAATGCATATTTTTTTTCTCACCAATATTATTACTGGTTATTACCAGTATTTGATTAACTATCTTTTATGCTACCCTCCAGCTATTTTGTGGTAAGTGCCGATTATTCATTTTTTTTTTATCATGTTGTCTCATGTATCTAGATTGTGCATGTTACTGTTTGTATTTTGTATATTCCATGTATATAGCTCTGAGCTGAAATAAAGGATATTATTATTATTATTTACAATGATCAAATAGCAATATTATTGGCAAAATGCAAAGAAAAAATTTAAATATTGTTACGGCACTTCAAAACAAGAAAAGCCGAACACATGATTATACTTTATAAAATGTATGTACGTAGTCCACTTGAATATTGCAATTGATATGGTACCCACACTATCAAAAAGATATTGCACAAATAGAGAGTGTACAAAGGTCCATTACAGCTAGAATAGAAGAATTTAAGAACCTTGACTACTGGGAAAGACTACAATTTTTAAGATTATGTAGTCTAGAAAGGAGAAGAGAACGCTACATGATAATTCAGGCATGGAAACAGATAGAAGGAATTACCGAAAATATCATGAGGCTAAACATATCAGAAAGAGCAAGCAGAGTTAGTGGTAATGCAGCGTCTATTCAATGTGTTGCTTGCTCATCTAAGTAACATATCAGGAGTGACCGTAGATGTGTTTAAGAATAAGCTCGACAAATATCTAAGCTGCATCCCAGACCATCCAAGATTTGAAGATACAAAATATACCAGAAGATGCATTAGCAATTCTCTGGTAGACATTAGAGGTTCCTCACACTGAGGGACCTGGGGCAACCCAAACGAGCTTCCTCCTTCACTCCTCCCCTATCCTTCCCTAACCCCTTCCTCCTCCACCCCTCCCCTCCTCTTTCCTCTTCATCCCCTTCCCATTTTCCGGCCCTCCCTTACCTCCAACCTTCCCTTCCCCTCCCCTATCCTTCACTTCCCCCTCCTGTTCCTATCCCCCGCTTCCCTCTTCCATCCCCCTTCCACATCCCCTACCCTTTCCCCTCCTCTGACCATCCTACGCCCCCGGCCCATTTCCTCTACCCTCCAACTTCCCCTCCCCCTTCCCCTTCCCTACCCTCCCTGTAAACGGATATCAGTTTCGTTAACTACAATCACAAATCGGTTACAATTTCTGTCAAAACTAAAAAGTATTAAATGAAGAAATGAAAAATAATATTTTTAAACATGCTTTTATTAAAATGTACTAAAAAGTAGAAAATAATTTTTTGTGACACCAGGGTTTTCTTACAATTAATCATGTCTACAAAAATAAAAGCCTGGATCCCAAACATGCAAGGAAATGCTACAAGAAAAGAAATATATATTTGTTTCTTATAGCAATTCCTTCGATATATGGGGCCAAACGCTTTTATTTTTCAGAGCATTTTAATAAAAGCATGTTTAATTTTGCTATATCTTTTTATATCCAGCTATTATTGTACTGACTGTTCCTTTTATCCAATTATTATTGTCGTGACTATATTTCATATCCAAATATTACTATGACTGTACTATTTATCCAGATATTACTGTGCTGACTGTCCCTAAGTGTCCAGTTTATCGAGGTCCCATTTACCTCCCACTGAACTTTAACATACCCCCTACTTTACTGAAAATCCCCCACTATACCTAAGCACACTCCATTCTTAACCTAAACACACCTCCCATTAAAGCAAAACACACCCCTGCTAAAACTAAACACGCCCCCTGCCTAATCGATACACATCCCGATTACACCACACACGCCCACACTAAGCCTAAACACAAA
>NC_087209.1:82055484-82058650 GCF_015104395.2 Macrobrachium nipponense
GTGGATTTTATATTAATGACTTTTGGCTTGTTTCTGAATATGATTTGACTTGTGCTTTGGCTTTGATGGGAAGGGTGAGGATGGAAAAACCCCGGCACGGACCCTCCTACCTGTAGATCTCGAGTACCAAACGTGGTCGAGCAAGGGGAAAGTTTCATGTCAAACCCTGCCTTCGGTGCCGGTTTGAGATCTTGACGGACATCACGACGCCCTAGCACTGTGGGTGAGGTGTATATCCAGGTAATACCCCTAGGGCGGCCACTCGTGGTGATGCAGTTCGTTAAATACAACATATAAAAACCGTTAAAACAAAGACAAATGAGAAAGATGCAGTCGTTGAAGCTGCCAGAATCTCACCATTGGTTTTATGTGAAAGAAACCATCAGTTGACTTTCTTGTTATGCATATATATATATATATATACATATATATATATATATATATATATATATATATATATATATATATATATATATATATAAATATTGTATATATAATGTATATTATTATTATTATATTTATGTATGTAATGTATACAAACAGCTAAAGGTTTCCTCCACATTAAACCAGTAATGAGATTCTGGCAGCTTCGATGACTGGATCTTTCTGCTTTGTCTGTCTGTCTATTAAAAATTTACATATGTGGATATATATATATATATATATATATATATATATATATTATATATATATATATATATATATATACAAAATGAAAAAAATATAAGCACTGAAAGATAATAAAGATATTAATACTCTTGCTTAATAATAGAGAATTTTCTATGAGATGAGAAGACAAAGAAATATATGAAGAAATAGGGTTAGTTCAGTTATTGAAGTAAACCAAGCAAACATAGGACGATTTATTTGCAGAGGAATATGTTTTTATTAGAACAAGTTAACTTTTATCAGAGTTAGGTGAGAACAGGAGTGCAAATGTAAAAATATCAGAATTTCTTTCCAAAGCACGTTATTCTTGGTATTCTGGAAAAAAGCTTGAAAACTTTCTTAGGGTTGCAAAATACGGTGTATGTTCAGAAATTGATGAATGATGAGAGGTTTATAGATAATCATACCCGTCGATATGTGTGTTTAGGGAAAATATAAAACAGAAAAAAATGAATATATTAGGATAGGCAAGGTTATAAAGTAAAGACTGACTATATGCAAGATAGAATTAGGAACTGTTTCAAGCATATCTAAACAAAACAATTTAAATGAAAAAAGGGAACAGTTGTCGTTAAAAGTTTAATTGACGTAAGGAAGAGGGGAGCTAAAGTTTTCCAGAATTTTTACGAGAAAAACCACAGGCAAAAAGGTTTACGTGAAATGTTTGGAAATGTGAAATGTCAGCTTCTAAACGAATTAAGAATTTAGCTCGGCGTGCCGGAATCCGAAAATATGCCATAACTGAGGGGAAGGGGAAGAGCTCAAAGAAACGTGAAGAAAAATTAATTTCGGTACCAGTTCTTGAAAGTATTCGAGGTGACATTTTTCAAGCCTGCAGGCCTTAGTTGCCCCAGTACTTGGCATAATGCCAAAAATCTATATAAATAAAATCAAAATCATATCAGTAAAAATCAATTGCACAAGGAGGAAGCAGATCACAAACAACAGACAGAAAGCAAGATCAGTAGCACACACAAGGGACAATTAACAGTATATGAGAAACATTAAGAAAAAACGTCGGAAGAAGAGGCTGTAAATAGACATTGATCTTGTCGGAGAGTAATATAATAAGAATAACATTAGCTATAGAAGTACAGTATATATATATATATATAGATATATATATATATATATATATATATATATATATATATATATATATATATATATATATATACACTGTAATTCTATATCTAAAGTTTTATATATATATATATATATATTATATATATATATACATACATATATATATATATATATATATATATATATATATATATATATATATATATAGATATATAGTATATATATATATATATATATGTGTGTGTGTGTGTGTGTGTATGTGTGTGTGTGTATTTAACAGGAAGAAAGTGGAAACGGAAAGATTTTAAACTATATGCTAGGTTATGTGGAGTTGATGGAAGAATGATTTGATGGATGTAATGATGACAATAGAAGTGGCCAGAAATTATTATGATCATCATACAGTTGAAAACTGGAATCAGAATCGATGAAACTTTGAACCGATGATGAATTAAGAAAAATATACCCATGAGTGTAATTAACAAATGAAAGCATGGAGAGAAGAAAGTGAAATGGCACATAACACTTCGATGAAATATGAGATACGAAGAGAGACGAGGAAGTCAAGGGAATGTTTAGAGCCTTTACAGAATTTCACAATGAGATCAGAAATTCAAGAGGTAGTATTAATGGTCAGAGAATTGATGAGAAGCGGAATAAAAAAAACAGTAACTGGATAGGGAAAGGAATATTCGGTGAAGGGAATCCGTGTAAGGAAAGAGGATCAAATACAGGTCAAGGAGGAAGTGAGAGATAAAATGAAGGCAAGATACCTAAACAGAGGGGAGAAGGTGAAAGAGAACATTAATGAACAAAAGTCGTTCTGCGAGGAAGTAAACGCACATAGAATGTTTATTGATCAAATGGACCTCATAAAAAAAACTGGAACGGTGAGAATTTGTGTGAACTTAGTGTTATTGTGTTCGATGAAGTGAGTATTTTGGAAATTTGCTGAATGTGATGAAGGACAGAAATGAAGAGCTTGAGGGACGAATTGGTGAAAGGAGTTTGTTAATCCGAGAATGTTTTCAGTAGAGCAATGAAGAAGCGGAAGAAGGAAGAGACCCCAGGAGTTGTTGATGAGGTTAGTCGCGAGATGCTGACGGTGTGAAGAA
Source organism: Macrobrachium nipponense (assembly GCF_015104395.2). Classification (NCBI taxonomy): domain Eukaryota; kingdom Metazoa; phylum Arthropoda; class Malacostraca; order Decapoda; family Palaemonidae; genus Macrobrachium; species Macrobrachium nipponense. The sequence continues at coordinate 82,058,355 of NC_087209.1, forward strand.
AAGGTCCCAAATGTATACATAAGAAGTGCAATTGCAAAGATGGTGCTGGCGACTAGGGATTATATGGGTATAACTGTACCTTGCTGATATTTTAGTATAAAAAATGGGTTTCAGGTTAAGACTTTTAAAAAGTGAGACAAATGACAGAAGGTTTGGTAGAGGAAGAAAAGCTGGGGTCGATACGAGGAGAATAGGTTGTGTGAGAGACCGGAAGAGAAAACAAATAAAAAATGCACCGAAAAAAAAGAAACAATTTGAGGTTTTCTGTACAGCATATGATATTATATGAAACTCTC
>NC_087209.1:82059150-82074150 GCF_015104395.2 Macrobrachium nipponense
GAGAGTTTCATATAATATCATACGTTGTACAGAAAACTCGATTGTTTCTTCGGAGCATTTTTTATTTGTTTTCTCTTCGGGTCTCTCACACAACTATATCATTAGAAACACTTGCATCACAACCTATTCTCCTCGTATCGACCCCAGCTTTTCTTCCTCTACCAAACCTTCTGTCATTTGTCTCACTTTTAAAGTCTTAATGAACCCATTTTTTATACTAATATCAGCAAGGTACAGTATACCCATATAATTCTTAGTCGCCAGCACCATCTTTACAATTGCACTTCTTATGTATTCATTTGGGACCTTTTCTTCACACCGTCATCATCTCGCGACTAACCTCATCAACAACTCCTGGGGTCTCTTCCTTCTTCCGCTTCTTCAATGCTCTACTGAAAATATTCTCGGATTAAAAACTCCTTTCACCAATTCGTCCCTCAAGCTCTTCATTTCTGTCCTTCATCACATTCATCAAATTTCCAAAATACTCACTTCATCAAACACAATTACACTAAGTTCACACAAATTCTCACCGTTCCAGTTTTTTTATGAGGTCCATTTGATCAATAAACATTCTATGTGCATTTACTTCCTCGCAGAACGACTTTTGTTCATTAATGTTCTCTTTCACCTTCTCCCCTCTGTTTAGGTATCTTGCCTTCATTTTATCTCTCACTTCCTCCTTGACCTGTATTTGATCCTCTTTCCTTACACGGATTCCCTCACCGAATATTCCTTTCCCTATCCAGTTACTGTTTTTTTATTCCTCTTCCCACCAATTCTCTGACCATTAATACTACCTCTTGAATTTCTGATCTCATTGTGAAATTCTGTAAAGGCTCTAAACATTCCCTTGACTTCCTCTTCTCTCTTCGTATCTCATATTTCATCGAAGTGTTATGTGCCATTTCACTTTCTTTTCTCCAAGCTTTCATTTGTTAATTACACTCATGGGTATATTTTTCTTAATTCATCATCGGTTCAAAGTTTCATCGATTCTGATTCCAGTTTTCAACTGTATGATGATCATAATCATTTCTGGCCACTTCTATTGACATCATTGCATCCATCAAGTCATTCTTCCATCTACTCCACATAACCTAGCATATAGTTTAGCAAAATCTTTTCGTTTCCACTTTCTTTCTGTTAAATACACAGACACACAGACACACATACACACACACACACACACACACACACAACACATATTTATATATATATATATATAATATATATATATATATATATATATATATATGTGTGTGTGTGTGTGAATGAATATATATATATATATATATATATATATATATATATATATATATATATATATATATATATATATATATATATACATATATATATATATATATATATATATATATATATATATATATGTGTGTGTGTGTGTGTGTGTGCGTGTGTGTGTGTGAATATATATATATATATATATATATATATATATATATATATATATATATATATATATATATATATATATATATATATATATATATATATATATATATATGTATATATATATATATATATATATATATATGTATATATATATATATATATATATATATATATATATATATATATATATATATCTATATATGTATATATATATATACATATATATATATATATATATATATATCTATATATATATATATATATGTATATATATATACATATCTGTAATTCGATATCTAATGTTATTCTTATATTACTCTCCGACAAGATCAATGTCTATTTACAGCCTCTTCTTCCGACTTATTTTCTTAATGTTTCTCCTATACTGTTATTTATCCCTTGTGTGTGCTACTGATCTTGCTTTCTGTCTGTTGTTTGTGATCTGCTTCCTCCTTGTGCAATTGATTTTTACTGATATGATTTTGATTTTATTTATATAGATTTTTGGCATTATGCCAAGTACTGGGGCAACTAAGGCCTGCAGGCTTGAAAAATGTCACCTCAAATACTTTCAAGAACTGGTACCGAAATTAATTTTTCTTCACGTTTCTTTGAGCTCTTCCCCTTCCCCTCAGTTATGGCATATTTTCGGATTCCGGCACGCCGAGCTAAATTCTTAATTCGTTTAGAAGCTGACATTTCACATTTCCAAACATTTCACGTAAACCTTTTTGCTGTGGTTTTTCTCGGAAAAATTCTGGAAAACTTTAGCTCCCCTCTTCCTTACGTCAATTAAACTTTTAACGACAACTGTTCCCTTTTTTTCATTTAAATGTTTGTTTTTTTATTATATGCTTGAACAGTTCCTAATTCTATCTTGCATATAGTACAGTCTTTACTTTATAACCCTTGCCTATCCTAATATATTCATTTTTTTCTGTTTTATATTTTCCCTAAACACACATATCGACGGGTATGATTATCTATAAACCTCTCATCATTCATCAATTTCAGAACATACCACCGTATTTTGCAACCCTAAGAAAGTTTTCAAGCGTTTTTTCCAGAATAAACCAAGATAAAGGGGGGTGCGTCTTTGGAAAGAAATTCTGATAATTTACATTTGCACTCCTGTTCTCACCTAACTATGATAAAGTTTACTTGCTCTAATAAAAATATTATCTGTCAAATAAATCGCCCTATGTTTGCTTGGTTTACTTCAACAACTGAACTAACCCTAGTTCTTCATTTATTTCTTTGTCTTCTCATCTCATAGAAAATTCTCTATTATGAAGCAAGAGTATTAATATCTTTATTATCTTTCAGTGCTTAAATTTTTTTCATTTTGTATATATATATATATATATATATATATATATATATATATATATATATATATATATATATATATATATATATGTATATATATATATATATATATATATATATATATATAAATATAATATACATATACACATATGTAAATTTTAATAGACAGACAGACAAAGCAGAAAGATCCAGTCATCGAAGCTGCCAGAATCTCATACTGGTTTAATGTGGAGGAAACCTTTAGCTGTTTGTATTCATACATATAAATATAATATTAATAATATACATATATATACAATATTTTATATATATATATATATATATATATATATATATATATATATATATATATAATATATATATATATATATATATACTACACCATCTCTCGCGGTGGTGTAGTAAGTAAAAGCTTCACTGACGTTGCTGGATTTGAAAGGATCCATGGGTTCGCGCCCTGGTCCAGGCAAGTCTATTATCGAGAAAATTCCCCTTCGGTTAAGCATATATGAAAATATATTAATTTCGAGGTAGAGCGAATTAGAAATTCAAGGACATTGTAGCTCGATATTGTATATGAATCACGGAAATGTGATATGACTTATATGTATATATATATATATATATATATATATATATATATATATATATATATACATGTATATATATCGAGCTACAATGTCCTTTAATATCTAATTCGCTCTACCTCGGAATTAATATATTTTCATATATGCTTAACCGAAGGAGAATTTTTTTTTTTTTTGTCTCTCGATAATAGATTTACCTGTACTTGGGCGCGAACGCCGGTACATTTATAAAATCCAGGAACGTCAGTGGAAGCGGTACCACTCAGCTACCGCGAGAGGCTTAAAGGTTTATGTCGTCTCTCACCTCAAATACTTTCTCGCGCTGAAGTATTCGTTGGTTTGGAGACAACATCAACCCGCCTCGACTCCGGTAGTTAAGTAGCGCTTTTGACAGCACGTAGCATTTACATAAGTCTTCACATTACCGTGATTCATCTACATATATCGACTACAAGGTCCTTTAATACTAATTCGCTCTACCTCGGAATTACTATGTTTTCATATATGCTAACCCGAAGGGGAATTTTTTTTTTTTTTTTTTTTTTAATTTTTTTTTTTTTTTTTTCTCGATAATAGATTTACCTGTACTTGGGCGCGAACGCAGGTACATTATAAATCCAGGAACGTCAGTGGAAGCGGTACCACTCAGCTACCGCGAGAGGCTTAAAGGTTTATGTCGTCTCTCACCTCAAATACTTTCTCGCGCTGAAGTATTCGTTGGTTTGGAGACAACATCAACCCGCCTCGACTCCGGTAGTTAAGTAGCGCTTTTGACAGCACGTAGCATTTACATAAGTCATATCACATTACCGTGATTCATATACTTAGATGAGCAAGCAACACATTGAATAGACGCTGCATTACCACTAACTCTGCTTGCTCTTTCTGATATGTTTAGCTCATGATATTTTCGGTAATTCCTTCTATCTGTTTCCATGCCTGAATTATCATGTAGCGTTCTCTCCTTTCCTCTAGACTACATAATCTTAAAAATTGTAGTCTTTCCCAGTAGTCAAGGTTCTTAAATTCTTCTATTCTAGCTGTAATGGACCTTTGTACACTCTCTATTTGTGCAATATCTTTTTGATAGTGTGGGTACCATATCAATTGCAATATTCAAATGGACTACGTACATATTTTATAAAGTATAATCATGTGTTGGCTTTTCTTGTTTTGAAGTGCCGTAACAACATTTAAATTTTTCTTTGCATTTTGTTTGCCAAATAGTATGCTATTTGATCATTGTAAATAATAAATAATAATATTCTTTATTTCAGCTCATGAGCTATATACATGGAATATACAAAATACAAACAGTAACATGCAAAATCTAGATACATGAGACAACATGATAAAAAAAAATGAATAATCGGCACTTATCCACAAAATAGCTGAGGTAGCATAAAAGATAGTAATCAAAATACTGGTAATAACAGTAATAATATTGGTGAGAAAAAAAATATGCATTGAGAGTAATAACAGTTCGTGCACATATTATATAACTTAAATTTCAACTAGAGACCTTAGGTGGTTACAGTAGTCAGGTCCAGAGGGCTAAATACGAAAATTGAATGTAAAAAGAACTTTAACTTGATAGTAATCAGAGTAATAATGAAAAATTAAGATATCAGCGATAAATGTAATGACAAAATCTTCAATGACATCTTGCCAATACAGAGATTAAGTCCTTTATGGGACAAAGGCCTCATTTTCCCATCTTTCCCACAATTTAGATCTTCTTGCTTCGCTCCTTAGGATGCTTTGTATGAGCAAGTTGCTGCTGTTTCTCAGTCGGGATACCAGACTGGACATTGTTCGCCTAACAATGATTTGTAAATTGTCCAAGTGGTTTTCTATGAACATCTGTGTGGCGGAGTGGTAGCGGGGAGTGTTTGTGAGGCGTCTCAGAATGTCATTGTGCACAACAGTGATGCGTCTCATTGTCTCTCGGGTATAGTTCGTCCAGAGGGAACACCAATAGATACTGTAGCAGTACGAGCGGAAGAGCAGCAGTTTCATGTCTCGGTGACAGAAGGCAAATCTCCTTGCAATCATGTTGCCAGTTGCACATAGTTTACGACGCCTCTGTTCAATGTCTGCCGTATCTTTAGGTCGTCGGTGATATGTGACCCAAATACGGAAATTCGTGCACAATTCCAGCCAATGGTTTCCGAAGAAAATTTGTGGTTCTGCAATATGCTTAAGCGATCTCGGGAGCAGTGACATGCACTGGGTCTAGGTTTCGTTGTAGATTATATCAAATTCCTCTGCATATTGGCAGCAAGTGTCGATGAGTCCGTTGGAAACCTTGCACTGATGGGGAAATCAGAACCGTGTCGTCAGCATAACAGAGGTTGTTTATAGGTGTTTCATTAACGGTGCATCTGATTGGGAGTGAGTTCAGTTTGACATTCAAGGCATGTGTGTACATATTAAACAGGTATGGAGAGAGAATGCCCCCTTGCTGAAGCCCTTTTAGGGAGCCGAAGGTGTACGATAATACGTTACCCCATTTGACACAGAATTGCTGTGTGGAGAACCAGCAACGTAAAATGCCAATTAGATACAGGGGTGTGCCCCTTTTATGCAGCTTCAGGAAGAGCTTCAGGTAGTTTACTCTGTCAAATGCTTTTCTCACATCTACAAAACAGAGGAAAACAGGGAAGGCTGATGATAGGTAGTAGTTCAGCAATTCTTTCAGTATGTAGATGCAGGTGTCGGTTGAGTAGTTTGCTTTAAACCCAAACTGGTTGTCAGTGGTGTGTAGAAAGGGGTGAAGTCTCACTAGAAGAACTGACTCCTGTATCTTCGATGCGATCGTTGTGATTGCAATCGTTCGGTAGTTACCAGGGTCAGCTGTATCCTTTAGCTTGTTTTTGATTAATGTTATCAAGTGAACTAAGAGTAGGGAGTCTGGAAGAAACCGGTGAATTATGCACGCATTGAATAGGGCAGCTGGCAAAATGTAAATTATCGGATGCCAGAATTTGAAAGCCTCTGCAGGAAGATCATCACAGCCGGGCATTTTATTATTAGGTAGGCTGTTTAGGGCATCGCTGATGTTACCTGGTGTAATATGGTCTGCAAAATGAAATTGAATGTTGTCAGTAAGGAGATTATCTACATCCCTTTGGGAATCTTGATCATTTATGCAATTCAGGATATTGTTGAAGTGATCGCCCCACATATTTGCGATAGCTTCATCTCCGACTGCTTCCCCTACTATCTGTGATAGCTTTTTAGTTTTGGGATTTAAGGACTGGATATCTTTCCAAAGACGAGGATAATCACCAGATTCTAAGTTTCTAGACGGTGCATCAGCTCTTTGTTGTTTTCATTTAACCTGCAGCGCTTAAGAGCAAGTTTGAACTGCACTCTCGCCTGTCTCATTAGTAATGCAGTGTGCCCTTCCCTGGGGCTACCATTTTGCCTCCACAATAAAAACATTTCTCGTGAGTATGTATACAGATCATTAAAGATTATATTCGAATAAAAATTCATTCAGATCCCTCCTGTGGTGGTCATTTCTACAATTTGTGTTAGTACAGTAAGAGGCGTCTGCCGGTTGAACTATTGACCACAACCTGGTTTCCATGGTCGCCCTAAAGTATATGGTTTTCTGTTGGTTTTTAAAATCCCAGTTTACCACTGGTGGGCGATCAGTTAGGGGGTTTACTGTAGGGAGGGATTAGGGTACTGAATGACACCTGTAATGGGATGTGACCGTTGCCTGTTGCAAGATCATAGCAAATATTGCAAGTCATGATAGAATCATGAAGTTGTGGAGATGTGATGCAGTGGTCCAGCCAGGAGGTGTAATAGCGTCCGCTCTATTATGTACATATGAATAGGAGGAGGGAGGGAGGACATTACATTGCTAACTTTGGAGAGCATGATTTTGACAGAAGCGAGCAAGTTCATTATAAAATTGTTTTGTGGGGTGAGAATTAAGGTCCACGATTATACAAATATGATCAGCAGGAAAATTCAGAAATCAATACTGGTGCTCAACTCCCTAGGATTCATGCAGTAATGATCAAAATTATTGTTATTTTCCCCATGGCATATAAACATTAATGATTAGCATTTTAGAGTTCCCTACTGTTACTTGAAGCCCCACCAATCTGTCACTCCTGTAGGTCATCACCTTTACCATATTGTCTAACGATTTGTGTCACAGGAAAGAAAGGCCCCCTTTTGGGGGCGACCGGCTATGATTTGAAATGTAACTTGCATCGATGAAGTCGAGAAGGTTCTGAAGTCTTCATGAATTGAATCACAGATGGCAAGGTCATGTGGCCAGCGAAGCATTTCTTTGCAATGCAATGATGCCTTTGAAGTTTTTGCAGAACATGTTTAGGAGAGGAATGTTCCGCTTGAGGCCAAAAATATTCCAAAAGATAATGTTTAATGTATCCATGGCTACTCACGAAGATGGGAGATGAATGCGCTGATCATTTGGGTGGATGGGGGTAGTTTAGCCAGAGGAAGTGGGCAGTCACTCGCCGTGGGGGGTTGGCTTGGTACTTGCGGTGGAAATGACCCTGGTTGGCATGTCAGTAAGTTCCCTGGGGGGTGGTTGGTCCCGGATTAGTTTATATCTTGAAAAAACTAATATATTAGGACCGAAATTCTCGCCTTTAAGAACGTTAGTGTTGAAATAGGTAGCTAATCTGCATGGGAGTTAGTGAGAGATGAGTGGGTCAGAACCAGTGAGAAACTTGACTCTCTCCACTATGGCGTCTAGCGTCACCAATGAGCGCAGATTGTGAATTGCTATGTGACATCTCTTCTCAGGTGTCGGGCGAGGTGAAACACAAATGTTGGGCTACGGTCCAGCAGCCAAACGGAGAGATTCTTCTCTTCTTTCTGCTTGTTTGTGTCTGCCAGCCGCCAGACCCCTCATGATCACTCTCATGTGCATCCGATGGGGGGTTGCGGGTAGAGATAGGGTGGGGAGGATCACGAGGGCTGGTATTCATCACCGGAGGTCTATCTTCACCGGTGGCCACTGGGGAGGAGGGAGAAGAGGTTGGGAAACCAACAGTCCCCTCAGAATGGTCTATAGGTGACGGGGGGCACTTCCGTGTTGCTGGGAGGCGAGGAAAAACTGGATGCCGCATTCATAGGAGTCTGGTGGCTATCTGTGCGATTGTCTATCGATCCCTGCACCCCTTTGGTTGCATCCCAGATCTGTGTGAAGTTATTTGTTTCCACCATTTTAAGACTGTCTAGGGATTCCTATTGTCCTTTGATCACGTCCCAGATTCTTGATAATTCATCATTTGTCTCCTCAATTTTTTTTCCAAGTTTTTTCCAATTATTCCTAAGAGAGATTTTGCTGTTTGGGAAGGCATTTTCTGCAGTGTGGTACATCGCAGGTAGGCTTAGGTCAGCAGGTCGGAGGCAGATTGTAAGGGTCATCGGCGTAGATTTCCACCGAGCAGGTCCTTAGCCACTTAGTGATATATGATATTTTCTTGTGACAGGACAAGTTCTTCGCGGATCACTCCTTGAGAATGCTCTCTGTTATCAGATCTTTGCATTTCGTATATGCAACGTTGGTTTCCTCATCGGAGAAGGCATCACTGACAGATTGTATAACGGACTTGACATCGGAACGGTTCGATTGGTATTGTATAAAGTAGACAATTGTTCACGTGTACGGAACTCGCGTGTGGGGCACAGGCACCAGTAGGTGCCAGGGTCACTTGCGCAACGGATAGAAGTTGGTCGGATGACATTTTTGTGGTAAGGGAAGGGTCAAGCACTAACACATACACTGCATTCTTTTACCCATTTCCCAGGACCAACAGGCCTCGAGTAGCTGTGATTTGAAAGATTTTTAAGGCACTGATTGGAGCAGAAAAAATATTAGTATATCTGCAATTGCACAACACTCTCCGGCTTACACGCCGGGTATTACGTGGAGACACTATTAACACATTGCTTACTGTTAAGAGGTATAATCACCAAGGGCAAAAAAACCCTTCTTTTCTGTGAAGAAACACGAGAGAGACTCCAACACATCCGCCCCCAGACACACAGAGAGGAAAACATGTTCTTATTCATCATCACACCAAGTTCTTTAACTGCTTCCTTATTTGTGATTGTCTCATTATTAGGTCCCCTATATGCATAATTTATTGATTCAAATTTATTACAGTTAAATTCCATCCCATCTATCTCTGCCCATTCATATATAGCGTTTAGGTCTCTTTGTAGCGAGTTGTGGCGAAACTACTCACTACCGAGTCTTCAACATTACTGTCTAAGTCTGCAATCATAATATCAAACAGCAACGCAGATAACACCATACCTTGTGGCACACCGGATATTACCTTAGCTTCATCCGATTTCTCATTGTTTGCAATCACTATCTGTTTTTCTGTTTGTAAAAATTCTTTAATACATCTTCCTACTTTGTCCATAATATTATATTTTCTAATTTTCATTGCTAATATATTATGGTCTACCTTGTCAAAAGCTTTTGCAAAGTCTAGGTAAACCACATCTGTTTCTTTTTTGTTTATCATATTTTTATATATGTTCTCACGGTGGACTAACAGTTGGGTTTGTGTACTTTTTCTGAGTACAAAACCATGATATCCTATATACAAACAAATCATTTTTCTTTAAATGTCTCATTATATTTCTCTTCATTATCCCTTTCATACACTGAAAGAGAGGGATAATATATGCTAATTTATGTTCATCATATATTGCCTGCATCTACACTTCATCTTAATAATATTGTGAGTGCTTTGTGATAGAATGAACTACTTTCTTTAACAAAATGTCAGGGATGCCATCTGATCCAGCTGCTGATCCATTTTTAATTTCATTAATAGCCTGCACAATATCGGCTTCATTAATATCTAAGTCTGATAAATATTCACTATTTTCATCTCTCATTTCTGTATCGTTATCTTCATTATCAATTATAGGTGAAAATTCTCTCATATCTTTCTGCTAATATTTTGCATATTTCCTTTTCTTCATTTATTAATCACCCTTCATTTCTTAGAGGGCCTATTTCTACTCTTCTTTTATTATCTTTTCACATATGAGTAAAAATAGTTTGGGGTTTTGCTTGATATTTTCTTGGGTCTCTTCTAAATCCTGTTTTTCATTTTCTTTTAATTGTATAATCTTTGTTCTGCATTTTCTATCTTACCTTTTAGTTCCATCACTTTCCATGCATTCTTTTCTTGTGCAAGACTTTTTTTCCACTTTCTTATTTCTGAAAACAAGATCCATCCGTCTCTTGGTATGCATGACTGATGTTTACTTCTCTTCTTTGGTAAATACTTGTCCACTATTTTCTCTAATATTTTATATATAATATATCTGCATTTACCTGTATATTATCACTTAGGAATATGTTTTTCCCAGTCTTTGTTTAATTCTCATTTATTTCTGACCATTTATATTCTTACTATAGAAATTGTATTTTCCATATCCTTCCGCTTTTTCATCTCTAGCTTATCTCTGTTTTCACTTGCTTTGGAACGGACTGTAATTCTATGACATAAGCTCTGAAATACTTGTATTATACAATTTTATTTCTTTTTGAACATAATTCACCTCGTCACAAATATTATCCTTTCTTGTTGGCAGGTGTTACGAACCGAGAGAGGTCCGCTTCAGGTTCGATATTATTATAAAAAAAAAGAATTCATCACCAACTGTTGAAACTGGGGATACGAACATAGAAAGAAACACTAACACAACAAAGGTTTATTTACAAGCTTACTAACAAAGATAAATGTAGAATGGTGTCTCCTATTTACATAAAAAAGCAAAAGTCTTACACTGCATGAACTGGGGGAACAGTGAGGTAATGAAAGTACTTGCCGACCAGTTTTGCAACTCGAAACGATGGCTTCACAAAAGGAGAACTGTAATTGTAGACGCCTTCTTGCCTCGGTATTGCAGAAAATAATGTCTACTCTTGATACTTGAAGGGCAGGAACTCCCCAAAACCTCTAGCAGGACGTTTCTTCTCTGAAGTCTGGCTCAATGTCAAAATGACTCGGTCGTCCACTCCTGTAGACGACTTGACAGAATCCGATCAAACTCACGAGCACCTTTTTCTCTCTTTCTTCGTCGGTTCCTTCTTCTCTTATCTCTCTCTCGGATGATCGATGAACTCTGATCTCTGTGATTAACTTTAACTAATAATCTCTGCTTTCTCCTACTTCGTCCGTCTTATTTATACGGCATTCTGGGGGCGGAGCCTACTGCAAACGTCACAGACTCCCAAGATTACTAGAACTTCTTAGAAGACTCCCGACTGAATATTGCATCATATTTCGCTGCGTTTCTCCTGACATTTAGGCACGTGTTGCGCTCCACAACACGCCCAACGATTCCAGAACAACCGTGAGAACAGGTACCAACACCTGCGCGAATGCTCCGTGCTATAGAATTTCTCAAAGATGCGTTTTCCTTTCCTTTATCTTTCTTGCTATACTATAAACTTACCATTACAGTAGGTGATTTATTATTTGCTGAATGTTGTGTTCTAGTAGCATACCTAATAGCTTTTCAAATTGCCTTTTATCTTCTGCACTACTATTACTCTCTTTTTCATGTGTATAAATACAGCCATAATCTCCTATTAGTTTTCTTTCCAATCTACGAAAGGAAAGGTAGTCTCCAGATAGGAAGGAGTATAGCTCAATCTTTGTGATTTCTACATTTATCATCCAATTTTTCTATTATAATGTCAAACTCTTAGTATTAGGGGGTCTGTATATTACGATGTTCACTAATTTTTCAGATTCAAATTCTATCACTATTAATTCACATTCTGTGTTACGATATTTCTCAAAAATTTTCCTTGATTTTATGTCTCCCACATATCTCGGTTCCAACTTGATTCCTATTTTTCTATCTGATCTATAAGTTTGGAACCCCCTTATCTGATCATCATGACCAGTCTCTTGGGAATACCAGGTTTCACTTATATTCATTATATCTATTTTTTCAGTTTGGGTTAGTTCTTCTAAGAACTTTATTTTTCTTTTTGAGTTACTGTAACTAAACCCTGTACATTCATCACTATGATGGTTTGTGTGTTATCCCATCATTTAATATGGGTAATAATAAGGATTTTCCCATGTTTCTTTCTTTTTCTGATGTTGCTCTTTTCTTCATTTCCAGAAATACTGACATTAAAAAATCCAACCTTTCCAATATTACATTTCTTCTTCTTCTTCATATTTATTCATTCTAAGTATGAATCTGCATTTATCTCTGTATACTGCACCACCCCCCCTGGCATTGTATATACAGTGCTTGTTCCTTGCACTGTACTTGGTGCTGATGCCTGAAATCTCGATGATGACATTAATTTTCATAATGTGGTGATGGCTTCTTGTTTTTTTCTTCACCTCATGTTCATTGTTCCTTTCTTTATTTGCTTCATTTTTACTTTGATTTTATTATTTATTTGATTTTTATTCATGGCTACAGGGTGCATACATCTACATTTTTTTTTAACTTACATCCTTTTCCTTCTTTCAAGTTTTTGCTTATTTTTGGATGTAGATCGCTGCATTCATCCTTATAGCCGTCTAGATATGCATATTGCCATAAATCTCATAATTGTGATATATCTTGGATGCTTGTAGTGACATCTGTCACCGAATCTGCAATTCCCTCTTTTCAAAAGGATGCAGACTGTGTCTTTCTTTTCTTTTCTTTTCTTGCTCTTTCCCATCGGTATGAAGATCTGGGTACAGCCTCTTCGGGATTTTTATTTTTTGTGTTGTCATGTCGTAATTTAGTTTTCATCATATGTATGCTGCTAGATTGCCTCATATGTAGTATCAATGAGTATCTGCATCCATATTCTTGTCCTGTTCTTTGTTTTCATTATTTTTTCATTCACTTCGTCTTATTTTCCTTTTTTCCATTTTCCTCTCCTTCCTCTTCCTCATTTTCTTCATCCTCTACTATTTGCACATTAAGTCTTGATTTAATAACATTATCTATCCTATAGTTCGGACATGTTGAGCAAAATACTCATGTGTCCTTATTTTTATTTTGCTGGACTTCTGCACATTGAGGATGAGTGGCATGCATATCATTCCCTGATCAGGTTTTGGGATTTGCAATGCTATACCACACCTTACATGGATTACTTGCCTTAGGCATTTGTCTTCCTATTGCATCAATCAGTACATTCACTATATTCACCTTATTAATTTTCTTTGTTGGAATGTGTTGATTGATGTAAATTTTCTTTATTGGAATGTATTGATTGATGTAAATTTCTTTATAAGTCTCTTGATCACTACAATTTTATTTGGTATTCCTTCAATTATTTTTATATTTTCTGCAGACTTGCTCAGTTTGAAAGATCATATCCTTCCAATGTCTATGAATACTTTTGCATCGTTTTGGTTAGGGTCGTTATTGATCTCATAGATAGGAAATGTCAGTTTCCTTCTTGGATATCTGCAAGGCAAGAAAGATTCTGCCATTTCTTAACACTATTGGGAGGTAGAAGGGGGAGGGGAGTGGATGGTGAGGGGAGGACACAGCTAAATTAACACTTGATATTGTGCTCCGGAAGGGGGGGGTGGAGGGGGAGAGGAGGGGATAGAAGAAAGAATGGGTAGGGGATGGAAGGGTGAAGGGGTGGAGGAGGACACAGCTATATTAACATTTGACTGCATGCTCCAGAAGGGGGAGGGGGAAGGGATGATTGATTGATTATGAAATTGAGGTCTTCTAGACCAAGTGCCGGGACCCATCAGGATTATTTAGCCCCTAATTAATGAAGATGAAATATATAAATTAATATATGATTAATAAGAATACGTGAATGATAATGTACTAGTAAAAATTCAGTGGGGAGGTAAGAGGTGATGGCATATTTCTAAAGCATTATTACAAGCAATATCAAAGAGGGTGACACTAAGGACATAACCCGAGGAACTCCCTCTTCTTGTAGGAAAGGTTGTGATACATGATTTCCAACTCTCTCAGATAATTTTTCTTTAATGCCCGTCCAATCTTTATACAACTATTTTTATGATACCAAAGCGCAGGTGGTGTCATAAGCTTTTCCAAATCAAAGTAAACTCCTATTCTTTGGTTTTGTTTAGGAAAACCTAGGTGTATTTGGTTTGAGAGCCTGAGGAAGGAATCCAAAGCTAAATTGGAATGGAAAAAGCAATTTATTTGCTTCTAAGTGCCATAAAAGTCTGGTGTTGATCATCTTTTCCATCAGCTTACAAACACAACTGGTGAGAGACTATTGGTCTGTAGCTACTGGGTAAAGAAGGATCCTTGTTTGGTTTCTTACCTAGGGTGATTAATGATAATTTCCAGCTCTTATGAATGATACCAGTTTCCCAGATTTAATTTATTATATCTAGAAGAAATTTCTTGAAGTTTCAGTATTTCAAAAAGGTATTTATCTTCACCAGGGCTGATGCTTTGGTATTCTACAAGGCATCTTTCAGTTCCTGTAGTGTAAATTTTGCATTATATAGCTAAAAATTATTTTCACTTAAATCAAGAGAAATCTGGGCATTTCTAATGTCTTGGAATTCTCGAGAATATTCTCACTACTCAATATGCTCGAGAAAGGTTCTCCATAATTTCTCTTTGCATCTACCATGTTCCTACCCCAAATGGGGTTTTGAGCATT
>NC_087209.1:82079150-82095125 GCF_015104395.2 Macrobrachium nipponense
TGCCTTTTTCACTTTCCAAACTGAAGTAGATCTCATATCTAGAATTTCTTCTTGTGTCATGTCATATAGGTCTTTATCAATAAGTACTCCTCTCCCATACCTGAAGCTTAAGTGGGGTTTGATCTTTTTCATCACTTTTAATGTCAAGGTCAGCATATATACTTGGGTTGTAGACTCGGCATGAATAAGAACGGTGTTCTTCTCAAAACGAGAAATATTACCGATCTTTATTCCTCCCACTATTTTCTGAAGAAACCTGCAAAATTTGTTGTAGTTATCCTTTTCAACTTGGCCTCGAAGCTAACCAGCCCACATAGGAGGTTTAGGAGTTCTTACTTATGAAATCTACTTTCTCCTTGGCTTATCATAGCCCATTAAGATGGCAAATAAACGTCCCAGTCATTGGGTACTTTGTCTGTTAAGGCTCCTCGTACTGTAGCTTGACAATTTGTATGGCACTTACCATACTCTAGCCTTTGTAGAGCCTCATTACGGCTACTAAAGGTAACCCAAGCTTCCCATTTATATTCACTATCAATAAAGGTAATTCTGATTTCTGCGACTGTTCCAAATGATTTCAAAGATGTCGAGATCATTTCACAATCACAATTGACTGGTAAATTTTCCATATGGAGCATTCTCAAATTTTTCACACAACCTGGCTGTGTTGAGTTATTAACTTTGGATGATGATTTCTTAGAAAAGTCTGTGTTCTTAATTGAATTCGTCATCAATGAAGGCTAGAGAAACCGGGGAGTGCAGTCGGAGGAGGATGAGATTCGTTATTACTGCTTTTTATCAATTTATTTTTGGAGAAGTCATCAACATTTGGAGAATTTTGAATCTCCATCGTTGGTCCAGAGGTCGTCTTCTGTGCCAGAAGAGCACTATCATAGAACCCAGATTTGAGAGGGGAGGGAAAAAAATAAACCTGGAAATCTTAAAAAGACATCATCAGCTTTTCATGGAATTTATTCTTCCACCAATGGCACAAGTGAGAAACCGACTCCCAAAGGGGATTACACAACATGAATAGAATGGCGAAAGTGTAAGCCAAACCTGCTTGATAAAACTGAGATATTACAAGAATACAATCATCCCCACCCTAATCACATTATGGGTAAACAGAAAAGAAGGCCGAGAGTCCTATATCCAGAACCAGAGCCCCCTGCAATCCGTGGTCCAGTCCTGCAGAATAGTTCCGCCTGAAAACTCTCAGATCCGAACATAATCAGGCAGTTGATGGTCCCACCACAGTTCCCACTATTTAGCTTCGGATATAAACCCATTTCCAGCTATATCTTTTCCTATTTGTCAGGTCCAATAATTCTTACAAAAAGTGGAAAATTCCACATAATTATTCCAAATATATATACAAAGTATATGAGACTATTGGACTCAAACCTGGGAACTAATTCCTGGGGATCAAGAGCCCCGTCACCACGTCAAGGTAGTCCCACATCGAGGGGGATATCATTGCTATTGCAACCTGGGTTCCTCTTCCTCTTGTAAATTGATATTGATTTTTATGTGTAACCGTTTACCTTCTAGGAACAACACTAACATTTCACCAGTTTTTACTATTATTTTACCTGGTATTTTTGTAGTAGCAATACTGGTCTATGATTCTGTACCTGACACGCATCTTTTCCTGGTTTCTGTATTAATGTCTTTAATGCATTCTTGAATATAATTGGAAAATATTCCGTTGACAGAGCCCAATTGTATATCTATTCTATTTTTTCTAATGCAATGTCTGGTAAAATTTTAATTGTAACCTTACTAATTCCACTTCCTGGTGCCTTGTGTTTAAAATTATTCATTATCATTTTGATTTCCCACAACTATATTTTCCTTTTAGCAGATAGTCTTCATTGAGTCTCTTAATATCATCTGCATGATGCGGATTTTCTTTTAAAGGCATCTGAGGAGAATGAAAAAAAAAACAGTGATTGAATAATGACAATCAGGTCTCATAGGGCTGGCCCGGAGGATTAGAATGAAATACCAAGTCTACGCCAGGCCAAGAACTGGGACCAAATAGGTCATTCATGAAAATGAAATTTAAAAGAACTAAACCGTACAAGGTATATGCTTTTACACCTGGAATGCATGCGCACATTAATACATTTGCTAGTTTTCATACATAAAAAAATAAGTAAAATTCAGAAAAAGTTAAGTATTATTATAAAACATCGTTTTTTAAAGTTCATTAAATGATTTGTGGGCTTCGGTATTTTCATTGTTTACTTAATTTTTATATTTCATCTTCGTGAATGTTAAAATTGGAATGACTGAAAATGTAGAAGATTTTGACAAAATCTCCTTCATCGATTTTTTCCAAAAGTTGCTTTTCGAAATTATTTGAAATGTTTGCAGATTTCAAATTACGACACATTGAAAACGTGCATACTAGCTTTGAATGAGTGCTGCTAGACTGCAGATACAATGATTGTTTTAAAATAGTCCTATTTCTTGTCGTTTTGACAATTCAATGCCTGATGAGCTAAATCGTTCTTACGTATATGTTTTTCGTTCTTATGTAGTTACGACATCGGAGTTCTTGTTCACCTGATGTCTGATGACTACTAAATCCATATATGCAATTCATTAAAGACCTACATATATTCCTTGAGCTTTTAGAAAGATTAAAGCTCCTGATCCTTAATACAGCTCGGTGGATGTCGATCAGGAAGAATTAAAGTCGTCTAATGTTCCTCCAAGTCCGCGTGCATTATCCAGTTTCTCGGAGGGCCGTTGCAAACGAGAACGATTTAAAGGAGAAGAGTGAAAAGGCCCGCCATATTCCGAAGACACTGAAGGTCCCAAACTGCAAATGAGAGAAGCGAATATATTCAAGAATTTCTGATTAAGAATGATCAAACGCGCTAAGATTCCGCATTTTGTGTTAATGACGACTTAACTGGGTTTCCCTTTTCTCTTATCACATCCGCATAATGTTTGCTATTGCTTCATTTTAGAATCCAAGAGTCGATTCTTTGGGAAATTACGTTAGACAGGCCAGAGTTTTCGTGGTCTTGCAGACCTTACACTTTTCTTTTCCTGAAATATGAACTCTTGTGAAGCAGTGAAAAGAAATAAGGAAATAAGTGTTTCCTATTACGTGCTTCTTGATATTTTCGATGAAAGAAGCAAGATACTTTTAAAAAATTATGATTATTTTGATGTACTATATATACACAATATATATACAATATATATATATATATATATATATATATATATATATATATATATATATATATATCTAACCACCACTTTCATTAAAAGTACACAAATTGGAACCTTTACCTGTTGTCAATGGTGCCGTATGTCTGCAAACATGTTATTAGGCTATTAAGATCACGTAAATACAAAAAAATACTATTTATTACCCAAAGCAGATGAATATAGAATAGAACATAATGATTAACAAGTCATAGTGACAAAAACCCAAATCTGCCCATAAAGAAAAACTCGTAAGTTATCACTCTACCCTCCTGACTAAGGATTCACTCCCAGACCCAAAATGTCAATGGGTTCATTATATTAGTCAGGTTAGAGAATCCCGTCTCTAGTACCATGGAATAGAACCCATCTGTGATAAAGATAACATTGGAGAAAAGATACACTTCACACACCACTCTTTTCAAAGTAATTAAGTAAAAGAATGTATTTCACACTTCTCTCTCCTTTCAAAGGTAATGGTTTTCTAAGTCTTACAAAAATATGTGCCATACCTTTACGATGGGGGTTTTCTCTCCCGACACCTGATGTGTACCAACTGACCTCTTTCTTCTCACCAAAAGGAATGGGACTTTTGCAAGTGCCCTGGTCTATTAGACCTGTAACATCCGTACAAACGAATGTACATGCTTGACGACAAGACGAGCGGTCTCTCGGTTGAAACGCTTACGTACCAAATTCCTTCACTCAAGAAAGCTGCCCCTACAGCTCAGCCTGTCTCCAACCAAGACATGATATGTGATTCACTAACATTACACACTTGTAAGATGGCTCGGCCACCTATGTCCTCTGTGCGCTCCTGTCGCACACCACATCAGCAACTAATGCACAATGTATCAATTTACCACATGACTTAGGGCCATCTCCGTTGCTGGAGCCCTTGTGCTTCGTCAAATGCACAAGAGTTTAAGAACTCCTAGCGCACAAATTGTGATCAGTATATCACCTAACATGATCATTAATATTGGTATAGTGTAATGGTCACTAAAGAAAGGCTCATCCTCGTCACTAAGATAAGCAGAACTCGACGAATAGTTGTGGATGCAGGTCAAGAACATAAACCAACTCGGAACAACTCAGCACGCGCCATTCTTCAGCGTCTGCGACCCTCGTGAGTGTATCCAAAACCCTCTCATCGCGAAACTGTAGATTTGACGTTTTCTACTGAAGGAAACATGGTCACCACCCTGTTGTCAAGGAAATATCCCGTGACTTCCATGCAAGTGCTACTCGCACCCGCCTCATCGAAGATTGTAGACTCCTGATTTATCCCAGAACGTATCCTGAGACGGTATATCGAAGACATCTCATCCTTTGCAAAGGCAGTCCATAGAAACGCCATTCGTGTGTAGACTTGACTCGACCTCTGGTACTGTAGAATGACGTCTTTTCCATCGCCACCATCACGTAGAGTTGGGAATTCTCTAAAGTCCTTGTGTGTCCATATTTAAAAGATCTACATGGTCATAAAAATAACTAAAGTCTGCTTTACCCCACAAATCCATCACTAATTAATATTACTCAATTCTCCTAGTCAAATATTAAAAATTCCATCGCTAAACAAAATATAATCTTTACCACAGAATCCTCACAAATAATCCCATATATGACAAACACACTATCAAAAGAGAACCCATAAAGTCTAACAGCAAAAACCCCTTTTATGGTTTATATAACTAACCGCCATAAAATATAATGCCAAACACCCCTTCTATCTAACTCACATACCCTGACAAATTATATCTCCTATTTAAAATAGAAATACTATTTAGAACTTAACCCCATTACATCTCTCGGAAGAAAAGAAAAAAAAGAGAAAAAAGGGAAACAAAAAACAAGATAATAACAAACAATATGAGTGAACTTTCCCCATTACACAGCGCACATAAGAGAAAAAGAAACCTAATATAATTAAATATATTTCCCAAAACGGAATGTGTACTGTTACGGAATTTGCTACCACAGCAATCCCATCGACCAGAAACGACAGGAAAAGAATCCCCTTACATGATACATTCCCGTGGAATGCCATAATCAACATCTACGAGAATAGTGCAAATCCCCGAGTAATCAATTCCAAAGGGAAAAATCCGCAACCGGTTTATTTTCATTACAGCAACATTAGCAAAAAAATCCACTGTGAACACCCTCAGGTGCTTCGAACTGCAGCATAGTCAGATCGCAATGCTAGAAACTCATGATTCTCACAAAAATGTTCTATACTGAAACCACATCAGCACGTTTCACAAAGAAAACCTATCTCCAGGACATGACCAAGGTGCTCTGAAATTGTCTCAAAGGCATAACTCTCCCAAACGATACTGCCCAATTATATAAAAAATTATCACCTATTCGGGACAAAAAACTACGATAAACTCACAATTCCATAATTATATACCGCCAAAAAAAAAAGAAAGTCACCCCCAAGGATTAATGCTATCTCCTTATATATATATATATATATCTATATATATATATATATATATATATATATATATATATATATATATATATATATATATATATATATATACTATATATATATATATATATATATATATAGTATATATATATATATATATATATATGACTGGTAAAGTGTTCTGTAACAACAGAATTCCATCTAATAAAAGGAGCCCATAAAAAACACCAAAATGTAGAGAGAAAAGTACTATATTTCAGAGACTGCTGTCTCTCTCAGGTATATGAATGAGAAAAGTTTACAGAAAAGGTGGTATTTATACCAAGAGATTCGTCCACAAGTAAGCCAATTTAGGTCACCCGCTGATAATCTTCCTTAATCTTCTTAAGCGTTGGTTGAATGAAAACTGCGTCGAGGATGTCCGATGTCCAATTCCCTTTTGAGATGTTCATTACCTGCTTCTCTTTTATTAAGGCCGATTCCATCATTTGACTCTTGTACCGGCAGTTGCTGCTATAAATTACATGTGACATATTTTCCAAGTTTTATTCTATGGTTATGTTCATTTATATGGTTGAAAAATAGCCGAGTTCTGTTGTCCATACCTAACTGACCGTTTGTGTTATTAATCTCTGGGGAAGTGATTTACCTGTAAATCCGATGTAAGATTGGTCACAGTCCTGGCATGGGATCTCATATACCCCAGAGTCTTTGGGCAATGTCTTTCGTTGGACGTTAATCAGGGATTTGGCTAAGGTATTTGGGTAGGTAAATGCAAAAGGGTTGGATTTTCCCAGGGTGTGAGTTACTCTCTTAATCGTCTCCAGGTGGGAAATTTTTATTTTATTGTTGGGTGTGTCTCTGGTCTTGTCTTTAGGGGGTCGGTAGAAAATTACGTTTGCTTTTTGAATTGCTTTCTCAATTATATGGTCAGGATACTTTAAAGATGAAAGTTGCTTGCGAATTAGTTCAAATTCTTTTTTTTTTCCAGGAAATCTGGGGAACAAATTCGTAAGGCTCTTAAGAATAGGTTGCTAGCTAGCCTATCTTGATAGTATTGTCATGATAGCTAAAGTAGTGAATATATGAAAGTGAGAACGTTGGTTTTCTGTATATGGTAAATTTGTATTCTGTCGTGTCTCTGATTATTAAAACATCAAGAAAAGGAATTTTGTTGTCTGTTTCCCATTCAACTTTAAATTTGATGCTGGGCACTAATGCGTTTAATTTTGAGAGGAATTCATTAAAATTACCCCACTTATTATCCCAAAATGTTAGATGTCATCCACGTATCTCATCCACAGCATGGTTTTGGGGTTTTATTATTGCATTTATTACTGTAGTTTCAAAGTATTCCATGTACAGATTGGCTAAATAGGACTTAAAGGACTACCCATACTACACCCGAATTTTTGCTTGTAGAATGATTCCCCGAATGAAAATACGTTATTAGATGCACATATTCAACTAACTTATTATTTTGTCAAGTGCCAAAGGGAAATGGATCTGAATAGGGGGATAATTTTTCCTTTAAAAACTGAAGAACGTCCTGTACTGGTACTTTTGTGAATAGGGAGTCTACGTCCAAGGCTTGAAAAGTTTTATGTTTTGTGAAGTGGTATATGTGCGTCTCTGAATTTGTGACAAAACAAGTCTTCCGAATGTTTTGATGTGACTGGGAGAAAAAGTGCCTAAAAAAGGAGAAAAGGAGGCCAGCTAACCATTTAGAAATTTTGTAATTGAAAGCTCCGGCGCATAAAACGATGGGTCTGACGAAAAAACTGACGAAAAAATCCCCTCCAGAAACGTTCCCACAGAGTTTTTTCGGAAACAAAGTAAGATTAATTGGCCAAGACAAAAAGAGTATTGAACTATTAGAGAAATTTAAAGTAATTAATCCTAAATTACCCTACTTTTATGGTCTTCCCAAACTCACAAAGACAATCTTCCATTCAGACCCATCGTTTCATGCGCCGGAGCTTTCAATTACAAAATTTCTAAATGGTTAGCTGGCCTCCTTTCTCCTTTTTTAGGCACTTTTTCTCCCAGTCACATCAAACATTCGGAAGACTTTGTCACAAATTCAGAGAAGCACATATACCATTCACAACATAAAACTTTTAAGCCTTGACGTAGACTCCCTATTCACAAAAGTACCAGTACAGGACGTTCTTCAGTTTTTAAGGGAAAAATTATCCCCTATTCAGATCATTTCCCTTTGGCACTTGACAAAATAATAAAGTTAGTTGAATTATGTGCATCTAATAACGTATTTTCATTCGGGGAATCATTCTACAAGCAAAAATTCGGGTGTAGTATGGGTAGTCCATTAAGTCCTATTTTAGCCAATCTGTACATGGAATACTTGAAACTACAGTAATAAATGCAATAAAACCCAAAAACATGCTGTGGATGAGATACGTGGATGACATACTAACATTTTGGGATAATAAGTGGGGTAATTTTAATGAATTCCTCTCAAAATTAAACGCATTAGTGCCCAGCATCAAATTTAAAGTTGAATGGTAACAGACAACAAAATTCCTTTTCTTGATGTTTTAATAATCAGAGACACGACAGAATACAAATTTACCATATACAGAAAACCAACGTTTCTCACTTTCATATATTCCTACTTTAGCTATCATGACAATACTATCAAGATAGGTCTAGCTAGCAACCTATTCTTAAGAGCCTTACGAATTTGTTCCCCAGATTTCCTGGAAAAAGAATTTGAACTAATTCGCAAGCAACTTTCATCTTTTAAAGTATCCTGACATATAATTGAGAAAGCAATTCAAAAAGCAAAACGTAATTTTCTACCGACCCCCTAAAGACAAGACCAGAGACACACCCCAACAATAAATAAAATTCCCCACCTGGAGACGATTAAGAGTAAGTCCACTCCCTTTGGGAACCCTTGGGAAACCAACCCTTTTGCATTTACCTACCCAAATACCTTAGCCAAATCCCTGATTAACGTCCAACAAAAGACATCGCCAAAGACTCTGGGGTATATGAGATCCATGCCAGGACTGTGACCAATCTTACATCGGATTTTACAGGTAAATCACTTCCCAGAGATTAAATATACAACACAAATGGTCAGTTAGGTATGGACAACAGAACCGGCTATGATTCACCATATAAATGAACATAAACCATAGAATAAACTGGAATAGTCACGTGTAATTTATAGCAGCAACTGCCGGTACAAGAGTCAAATGATGGAATCGGCCTTAATAAAAGAGAAGCAGGTAATGAACATCTCAAAAGGGAATTGGACATCGGATATCGTCGACGCAGTTTTCATTCAACCAACGCTTAAGAAGATTAAAGGAAGATTATCAGCGGGGGCGACCTAAATTGGCTTACTTGTGGATGAATCTCTTGGTATAAATACCACCTTTTCTGTAAACTTTTCTCATTCATATACCTGAAGAGAGAGACAGCAGTCTCTGAAATATGTACTTTTCTCTCTACATTTTGGTGTTTTTATGGGCTCCTTTTATTCGATATGTATATATATATATATATATATATATATATATATATATATATATATATATATATATATATATATAAATCACCATCTTAATAATAACACCACTCCAGTGATAAGAATATTTCCTCCATTTAATTAATAACCCACACACAAAGAATATGGTCCCGCCCAAAAAATTGCCTTTAAATCTTAACTCCCCAGGACATTACCCTCCGAATTATATAAACCAATGTCATCAATTCGGCTCGTGAACCCCAAAAAATTCAGCCCCAATATCAAATACAGGAGTAATCAACATGTTTATCATCACGTTTCTCAGCGAAGACAAACATTTGCCGATTACAACACATTTCCCTATAAAATATTAACCTGAAATCTTACACCAAAAGCTGCAGATTTGCGCATAATAAGAAAAAAAAAAACAGTAGAAGGAAATAAAAGAGAAAAAAAAAACGTAAAAGCATTCCGCCACGAAATTGCAAAACACAGACAGCAAGAAAAAAAAGAAAAAAAAAATGCAATTTGCACGACAGTATATTAATCACCACAACCAATTCTTTTCAATTTCGAGATATGTGTTAGCCTCGACCGCCTGTTTTTTTCCTTTAAGACTACAAATCTGTTGCTATTTTTCTCTTCAATGACTTTAAAAGGACCTTCAAACTTCGGCCTAATTTGTAATTTAGTTCATTCCTCACGTTAAGTTTAAAATACCTTGTCTCCGACATTGATCTTGGGATCAGATGTTTTATTATTACTCTTCTGTACCATATCTCTGGTTGTGCATTCGAGATTACGGCTGAGACAATCATGTCTCTCTCTCTCACTGTGGATGTCAACGCCTCGATCGTATCCTCCCCACCCCATGATGAGTATAGTAGCAAATAAGTGTGCCTCGTGCTGGACAAACAAACAAAGCTTCAAATGGGGGATATTTTAATGGAATCACTAACCATAGTGTTAATACTATTGTCTAACAACATTAACATAATGTCCGAATTCTTATCATTACCACCTACCATTTTGTTCCTGTTTGGCCCGTTCGCACAACCCATTAGCTTCGGGGTCTGCATGGAATAATTGTTACTTTCTGTTTTCTGTATCCCCATGACTTCAGCTAAACATTCCAAGGTTTTGTTCACAGATTCCCTCCCATTGTCGGTTAATAGAACTTCGGGTGAGCCATATCTGCAAATTATACCATTGAAAAACGCTATGGCTACTTCTTCCCTCGGCCAGTTTTATGCTTAATTGGGAAAATTTCAACTATCCTTGTAAGTTCATCTATTATCACTAACAAGCACATCTTTCCCATACCTAGACCACAAAAATTCTCCCAGGATATCCATATGTATTCTCTGCAGAGGTCTACTCGGTATAGGATACGATCCTAATTTGCATGAAGTTGTCCTTGCAGGCGTTGCACACCGTACAATTCCTTAAAAAATTTTCCACTCTTTCCATAGTTTTTCCACATGTATTTAGCACAAACCTCATCTTACGTTTTTTCTATTCCTGAGTGTGGAATACCGAACCTGCAATGAACTATATCCAAAGCCGCTGGAATTAGGACCTTCGGAATTACGATCTGTGTGTATCTCCTTTACTTTCACTGGTTCTCAACTTATTTTTTATTTTCCTTTTTAAGCAATAGATTACCTTCCAACTCCAAACCCGAAAAAGGAACAATTATAACGTTTCCTAACTGATTCCCCTCTTAGAAACGCTTTTGCATCTGCTAAAATCTCGTCTTCATCTTCCTTTGCTCTATGAGAGGTATATCACTTGTTATGGCCTTGCTAGTGACTTGCGCGACTTGGAAACCTTCTGTGTCGTGAAAACTCCTGCTGAGAGCATCAGCAACTACGTTAAATTTGCCCACTATATATTTGAGCTTTGCATCAAATCTCTGATAGTTTAAAACCATCGAGCTCTTTTAGGCGACAAATCGGGTTTATTAAAAAGATCCAGAAATGGCTTGTGGTCTGTAAGAACTTATATTTCATTCCCCATCAGTAACATTTTAAAATGATCTAAGCTCGACACTATTGCAAAGGCTTCTTTATCTATGGTGGCGATGGACTTCTCGTTGCTGCCTTTTGTCCTGAACTTCCTGCTATAAAAAGCTATAGGATGGAATTTCCCATCAAACTTTTACATAAAGGCAAGTACCTATACCTTCCTGGCTTTCATCAGTCACTTATGTAAAAGGTTCGCTAAAATCTGGAAACTTCAAAACAGGGGGATTCATTAGCGCGTCCTTGAGTTTTTGAAAACTCTCCGCCTGAGGTTCCTTCCATTGAAATTGAACGTCTTCCCGCAACACATCAGTTAGGGGAGCTGCTATATTAGAGAACCCTTTCACAAACCTCCTGAAGAAACCGGCGATACCCAGGAATGACTTAATCTCTCTCCTTGATCTGGGGGTGCGAAAATTCGCTATTGCTTTTACTTTATCGTCCATTTGCTCTAACCCCTTCCTTGGATATGATGTGGCCTAGATATGTGATCTGCTTTTTCAAGAACGACCACTTGGCTAGCTTAATTTTCAACCCCGCTAATCTAAGCCTCCTAAGTACTTCTGTAAGCACTTCCAGGTGTTGCGCGATCGTGTCCGTTGCGACCAGGATGTCATCCAATATACAAAAAAACATTTTTTGTTTTTGACCAATAACCCGTGCAAAAATGTTGTTCACCAACCTGGTAAAGGTCATCAAACTGCCTGATAAACTGAAAGGCATTCGCATAAATTCATAGTGGTCCCTTGGGCACTGAAAAAACAGTATATTCCTTGCTACTTTGTTCACAAAGAGGACCTGCAAAAAAACCGGTGCGGCCAAATCAATTGACCTATAAATATAGTCCCCCAATTTCAACAAAAGATCTGGTATGCACGCGACTGGGTAGCGGTCAGGGATCATCTTCCTCATTTAAAACGTCTAAAATTGACGCATACACGAACAGAACCATCTTTCTTAGCACCGCTAACAAGGGAAAGTTGTAAGAAAAGAATGCATGGAATGTGGTGGGACGAAAAGTAAGATAGAATAGAAGCAAAAGATTATACAATCAAAAGAAAATGAAAAACGGGACTTAGAAGAAGACCCTAAAAAATATCAAGCAAAACCACAAACTATTTTACTCATATGAAAAAAAGAGGAATGAAAAAACAAGTAGAAATAGGTCCTCTAAGAAACGAAGGGCAATTAACGAATGAAAAAAAGGAAACATGCAAATATTAGCAGAATGATATAAGAGAGAATTTACACCTAGAAATTGATCATGAAGATAATGGTACGGAAATAAGAGATGAAAATAGTGAATATTTATCGGACATTGATATTAATGAAGCCGTTATTGTGCAGGCTATTAATGAAATTAAAAATTGATCAGCAGGGCAGGTGCAGACGGCGTCCCTGCCATTTTGTTAAAGAAAGTTGTTCATTCTATTGCAAAATCGCTCGCAATATTATTAAGACAAAGTGTAGATTCAGGCAAGATTATGATGAACATAAATTACTATATATTACCCCTACTTTCAAAAGTGGATCAAAACGAAAGGAAAGTAATTATAGGCCTGTAAGTCTAACATCATATATTATGAAAGTGTATGAAAGGGTAGTGAAGAAAAATGTAATGAAACATTTAATGAAAAATGAAATCTTGTTTCATATAGGACAAAATGGTTTTGTACCCAGAAAAAGTACACAAACCCAACTGTTAGTCCACCGTGAGAACATATATAAAAAAATGATCAACGAAAAAGATACACATGTGGTTTACCTAGACTCTGCAAAAGCTTTTGACAAGGTAGACCATAATATATTAGCAAAGAAAATAAAACACAATATTATGGACAAAGTTGGAAGATAGATAAAAGAATTTTTGCAAAACAGAAAACAGATAGTGATCGCAAACGATGAGATATCGGATGAAGCTGCCACAAGGCACGGTGTTAGCTGAATTGCTGTTTGTTATTATGATTACAAACATCGGCAGTAATGTTAAGGACTCGGTAATGAGAAGTTTCGTCGATGACACAAGAATAAGTAGAGAAATTACTTGTGATGAAGATAGGAACTCGCTACAAAGAGACCTAAACAAAATATATGAATGGGCAGAGGTAAATAGCATGGTACTTAACTCTGATAAATTTAATGCAATAAATTATGGAGATAAAGATGGAATGCTATATGCATATCAGGGAACAACGAGACAATTACAAATAAGGAAGCAGTTAAAGACCTTAGTGTGATGTTGAGTTGGAACATGTTATGCAATGATCAAATATCAATACTATTATTGGCAAAATTCAAAACAAAAATTTGAATGTCGTTATGGCACTTCAAAACAAGAAAAGCTGAACACATGATTATGCTTTATAAAACGTAATTACATAGTCCACTTGAATATTGCAATATGATATACCGTACCCACACTACCAAAAGGATATTGCACAAATAGTGTGCAAAGGTCCTTTACAGCTAGAATAGAAGAAGTTAAGGACCTTGACTACTGGGAAAGACTACAATTTTTAAAATTATACAATTTATAAAGAAGAGAACGCTACATGGTAATACAGGCAGGGAAACAGATAGAAGGAATTACCAAAAACATCATGGAGCTAAAAATATCAGAAAGAGTAAGCAGAGGGAGATTAATAGTGCCCAAAGCTATAGCAGAAAACTAAGGAAAGCACACTGGACATTAATCCACTATGCACCGGATCGATAATACAGCGACTATTCAGTGCGTTGCCAGCTCATCAGAGTAACAAATCAGGAGTGACCGTAGTTTTATTTAAGAATAAGCTCGACAAATATCTAAGCTGCATCTCAGACCATCTAAGATTGGAAGCTGCTAAATAGACCGGAACATGCATTAGCAATTCTCCGGTAGCCATTAGAGGTGCCTCACACTGAGGGACATGGGGCAACCCGAACGAGCTGTAAGGCCTGTAAGGTTAAAACCGTAAGGGTCTCGTTACACACACACACACACACACACACACACCTTTAATGTCTACCAGAGAATTGCTAATGCATCCTCCAATCTTGGATGGTTTGTGATGCAGCTTAGATATTTGTTGAGCTTATTTTAAATACAACACGCTCACTCCTGATTTGTTACTCTGATGAGCTGGCAATGGACTGAATAGACGCTGTATTTATCGATGCTTTTGCGGGGTTAATTAACATCCTGTGTGCTTTCCTTAGGTTTCTTGGTATAGTTTCGGGCACAATTAATCTACCTCTGCTTGCTCCTTTCTAATATTTTTTAGCTCCATGATGTTTTCTGTAATTCCGTCTATCTGTTTCCATGCCTTTTTATCATGTAGGCATTCTCTGACACACCCAACACACACACACACACAACACACACACATATATATATATATATATATATATATATATATATATATATATATATATATATATATATATATATATAATGATTATACAAACAAAGTTGAAGCCACGGAGGGAAATTGAAACACTGGTGATGGTACATTAACTGAAGATATACAGAAGCAAGGGCCTATATAAATGGGGGTGGGTACAAGTTTGGTAATAAGACGAAAGTACTTAACATCTCCAGAGTTTCAATTTTCCTTCGTGACAGTGACTTTGTTTCACACAGTATATGTATGTGTGTGTGTGTGAACAAAGTCACCGGCACGAAGGAAAATTGAAAACTTTGATGTTAGTACTTTCGTCTTATTACCAAGACTTGTACCCCACCATTTATATAGACCCTTGCTTCTGTATATCTTTAGTTGCAGTGACCATGACTTGGAAATAATATGACGAAAGATATTTGCATTACCAGTGTTTCAATTTCTCTCGTGGCTTCAACTTTGCTTGTATAATCATCATGTGCTTTATTTCTTTGTGAATTAAATAAAATAATATATATATCTACATCTATCTATATATATATATATATATATATATATATATATATATATATATATATATATATATATATATATATATATATATATATATCAAGTATCAGGAGACAGAGGAAGGCGACGGCCAGTAGGACACATCAGCATGAAGGTGGACTATTAGAAACGTTGCAATTCATTACAATTCTTTATTTCCTACGTTTCGTATATCATTATTACATCTTCAGGGAATCTGTTAACAATAAATAAAATTAATTTAAAATTACTTAAAATTACTTTAAAAATTACTACTCTAAAATTCAACATTTGTAAATTACAACACATTAAAAAACATACAGAAACGAAAACAAAAAAAAAATAAAAATAAAAGACCAAAGACCGCTAACCAACCTTGTGCGAGAAGGCAAGAGACAGAATGACAGAACAAATAAAAGTTAGCTCAGGTACAGTTGTGTGGAGGAGGTCTGGGTATTTAACTGGGGAAACCAGTTTGTTTAATAAATAATGACTCCAGGATAGGCAGTTCATATGCATTGTTCGCTTGGCCTATGACTTGGAAATGACTTCTTTCTATATATATTTACAATTTTTCGAAATGGTTTCTTATATTAGAGTGTTCGGGATTGGAGAGCCTACAGCCAGTACGGAAACTTAATCCCCGATGAGAGTCGATTCTGACCCGCAGTAACCTCCTCGTGGATCCGACATATGTCCCAGAAGTTACACTTAGGGCAAGTATACTTATAGACCCACGTTGGAGGTCAAGAGAGGGTCCAATCGATCTTTATATCTGAAAAAGGAACCGATTGTTAGCGGGTTTATATATATATATTATATATATATATATATATATATATATATATATATATATATATATATATATATGTGTGT